>NW_015631707.1:316659-343968 GCF_001515625.1 Sinocyclocheilus rhinocerous
TATATATATAATATTTGCTAAATATCACATTTAACAGTTGTATTAGTGTACATAAAAATGAACTTTTGAGTGTTAAGTGACGGCAAAGGTGGTTAAATGTAAAAATAGAGAATATCTGCACAAACAAATATCAAGTGTCAACCAATGTCAAGCAGTTGTCATAAATGGAAATAAACACTAAACATGAAACTAATCCTCTGAAAAGTGAATTTAGACATCACGACTTTATAATTCACAGTTTGAAAAACAGAAAAGGATTATGTCACATGTTATTCCATTTGGACTTCCTCATGCACCGTTCCCCTTCATTGATTTAATTGTGTCATTCTGTTCAGGTTTGTGTAGTTAATTATTCTTGTTTGGTTTGTGTATTTAAGTTCCTGTGTGTTCAGTTCTAATTTGTAAGGTCTCATCAACGTCAGCGTCTGTGTTTATGCTACCCTGTGTGTTGGATTACCCTTGTTGGATTACCCATGTGTCGGATTAAAGACTTTAAAAACCTTCTTCATCTTCATGCGTTTATTTTTAGCAGCGTAGCTGTGACAGATTACATTTATTATTGGTGTGTTATTAGTGTATTCAAAAATTAACTTTAAGTGTTAAATGACATCAAGTGATTAACAAATAAATAACTTACACAAATAAATATCCACTATCAACCACTATATATCAGATATCAAGCAATAGTCAGAAACAAAAAATGTTATTGGCCAATAGCCGATGTGGTACCAATATTGTGCATTACTAATTAGCATTTTTATAACCTTAAAGGGGTCATATGATGTGATTTCAATTTTTCCTTTCTCTTTGGAGTGTTACAAGCTCTTGGTGCATAAAGAAGATCTGTAAAGTTGCAAAGACTAAAGTCTCAAATCCAAAGAGATATTCTTTATAAAAGGTAAGAGTCAGCCACGCCTACCTAAAACGGCTCGTTCTAACACGCCCCCACATATCTACGTCACGATGTGGGAAGATTAGCATAACGCCGCCCAAATGTTCACGCAAAGAAAGAAGGCGTAACTTTTATTCTCGCTGTAGTATTGTTGCCGCTGTAATATTATATCGCCGCTGCCATGTCGCGAAGGCACTGTGTGATTCGTTTGTGAAAGCGAAACTACTTTGTTTGGCCTTCCAAAAAAGGACGATATCCGCTTCGTCATGCCTGGAGCTGATCCGTGCTGGTTGCTGAGGAAATACAACAACTTTGCGCTGTGGATCGCCGGATCGGCTTTCACCGTGGACGAAGCGGAGTCCAGCCCGGGGTCGTCACATGTGGTTGCCGCAAGCCCGCCGGATGCTCCTTCGTCGAATCCGCCGGCCGCACCGTTCTCAAGCCCACCGGCCTCCGCTCACTCTAGCCCTCCGGCCGTTCCACACTCTAGGCCCCGGCCTCCGCTCACTCTAGGCCGCCGCCGCTCACTCTAGGCGGTGTGACGCTGTGTTTCGTTGTGAAAGCGAAACTACTTTGTTTGGCCTTCCAAAAGAGGACACGACTAGAAATCAGTGGTTAAGTTGTATATCATTCAGCATTGAACTGACCTCATTCAACTATCTCTTCTGACAGTTTAAATAAAGAACTCTCAGAGCTTTTTGTCACTTTAATCAGTCTGAATAAGCTCTTTGCACTACAATCATTATATCTGCACTGTTTGTTTACTTCACTGGTTTGCACTCTATCTGCCATGTGCCTTGTGCTCACCAAATACACAAAATAATGTTCTTTTTAGCAACATCATATGACCCCTTTAACTGTTATTGTTGAGCTATAAATGTAATCTTAAGACTGTCTTGACCCTCTTTGAGTAGATTCTTGTCAAATCAACTAAGTATTTTGAGTATTTTTTTTAAGATATAGAAGACAATACTATAGTGCAGTGAGAAATGTTATCTTAAGACAGTTACTGTAAGGTCCTTACCCTGCAGTTGAACAATAGTCTTATTAACAGTAGTTCCTGAGTGTTTCTTTGCCATTCTGTCCTGCTGTAGATCTGCAGTCTGAAAGATCTGCAGGAGAACCTTAATGAGAAGAAAAGCCTTCATAAGAGGGCTGATGTCTCCAGGGCAAAGCACAGCCTAGTGGATGTCCGCAGGGAAATTCTTTGACCTCTAGTTTCTAGTAGCGAGATGCGAGACTCCCCATGGCCCCTGATGGTTATCCAGCCCGTTCTCTGCGGTTTGCTGTGGTCTTTCTCTCCAGAGCTCATGACCCCTTCAGAAGTCGTTTTGATTCTCCTTCCCAGCAACCTGTCCTCTGTGACTTTTTATTTCAGCTCAAATTTGTAATCTCTCATTATCTTTCAGTGTAATGACATTAGGATCAATAGGCTTTTACTCTTCCAATTTTTATCATGCCTGACTGAGGAAATCACTCATTATCTATTTTATGTTTCATAGAACGCAACTATGGTTCTTGGAAATGTTTCATTTGTTTGTTTTCTTGTTGATTACACAGCCTCTGTTGACAATATTACAAATTCAATCTCCCGGCTTTCCCTTCGCAGTCAACCGAATTCATGTGTGTAGTTAAGCCCCTCAAACAGCACCATTGCATTCCCACTATCAGACGGATTGATTTAATTGCATTCACATACAACAAAATTAGGATCTAAAAGGTCAGCAGGAAATACTGCAAAGCCCAAAAGAGCATTTTTTTAAAGAGGCTAGTGAATTTAATATGCATCCATCACTTTTTATCATCTAATTGTCCTCTGCATGGCAGGCTGTTCAACATGGGAGGAAACAGCCGAATTGATTCGATAAAGGCCTGTTATCTATCATTTCACTTGTTCATTGACAGAGTGCCCGGCCTTTTCTGACTCTGTCTTTATAGTGTCAGCAAAGCACTCCTGCTTGTTGCACTATTGCCTTACAAAATTGTTATCATCCCTCTGATGTCACTGGAATAACAGTTTCCTGTGTGAGGCATCAGTTGTAACCCAGCACATTTTTATCGCCCTGATGCAGTCATGCATCTTGGGTGTACACAAAACTAAAAGCAACCAGAGAGCATCATTTCATATCCAGCAATTTGGCATATTCATAGAAGGGATGTGGAAACTGTGTTACATTGCTGGCATTTCTAAATTTAAGTGTTGCATTTGAATGACTGCATGTGTCAGTTTTACTGTGGACAAGATTATTTTTTTCCCCCTTAAACTGTACTCTATTGTATTATCATCTTAATTTGTTTCTACTGTCATCCCAAGACCAAAATAAAAGTGGAGGGTGAAATTATTTTGTTCTGTTTCCATAGGTGCAGTGAAAATTGATTGGTGCTATCGGCTGATCATCAATTTATGCCGTAGGCCTTATAGATCTTCTGGCTTACTCAGCCCTATCCACATATTTCCATGTGTTTGGAATTTTTTTATTTTATTTATTTATTTTTTTTTGTGCCTCGGAGGCTGTCAGAGGTTTTCTCTCTCACTCAGACAGTGGAAGCATCTCTGCTTTTGCCTTGAGTTCACAGCTTGGTGAGCATGTCATTTTTCTGTTTTTTGTTTGGTGTTCATTGGAGGGGAAGGACACGTTCATGTATGATCAAGTAGTAAGAATGTCCAAAACAGAAGGCAATGGATAGAAAATAAATATCGCAGTACAGACATTTCTGCTGAGCTGCATGGCATAAAAATGTTTAAATAGATGAACCATATGTTAACATTTGATATTATTACCTATTGTTAACACATCTGTCTGCATATTTATATTTAGCCATAGTGTCTCCTCAATTTATTATCTAGGGGAACAGTAACATCAGGGCTGGGTGGAAATGTAGGTAAATTTGTTTTAAGCATGATATTTTTTAAGCATATACTAATTACTGAAATAAATGAACTTTTCCACGACATTCTAATTTATTGAGATGCACCTGTATATATATATATATATATTTTAATAGACCAAACTACCATTTTCCTCACTTGCCACTCAAAGCTCAGACAATTATAAATCTGTTTCAAGCATTTTTGGCAAATTTCACAGGATTTCCCTTTGGACGGCATGCCAGAAGCTTAGAGTCCAACCGCCAGCCGAACTTTTAAATATCCATGGATATCTAAAAATGAGTTTTCCTGTATTGTGAACTCTACATTGCATTTTCTTGTAGCTTCTAGGCAAGTGCTATCTTTAAAAGCAACTTAAAAAATATATGCATCCGAATTTTTGATCAAAGAATTGTGTATCCTACAGTGTGTGGTGCTGTATATCCAGTGAGCATTTGTACCTGTTTGAGAGGTCATTTCAACATTGGAGAGTGAGAACAGCAACACTGCCACATCTAAATAGGTGGGTGCCCTATATGTGGGAAGAGGAGCTAGATGCAGCAAAAGCCAGCACAACATGATGTTTTCTTACAGTGTAGGTGCTGTAATGAATGTGAAGTTTAGTATATTTGAGGAGCTCCAGTGCTGGCATGTGTCAGTTATAAACACACTTGATGTTGAAATGCTTAATCTGTTTTGCTTGTTAACTTTTTTCCGCATGCCATACAGTTTTTTGACTAACCTACTGAATGTACAGGTGGTTCAGTGTTCATACACACACACACAAAAAACTGTTGTTTTTACATAAAGAAATGGCAGCTGTGGTTGCCAGAATACTTATGTAAAAAAATATAACAAAAAATGTTACAGAACAACCAGTAAATTTTACATTTTAAAACTGTAATATATATATGTGCAGGTTTACCGTATATGGGGCTCAAACATCTTTCTTGATTTTAACCTCCAAAAAACCAACTACAAGAAGCTTGCTGCAGTAACTCAGATTTATCAGGAAAACGGAATGCTTACTTTTAACGGATGCTCTGAGCTGGAAGCTGTAGAACATGAGGGACATGATGAATGGAGTGATCTAAAGGAAGGGGGCACATCGTTCAGCTCACAAGTCATCTGTTTATTTCCCTAAAAGACATATGTCTAATCCTTGTATCATATTCAGAGAAAAAGGTCCATAACCTGTGATACAAAATGTATAAAATGAAGATAAAGATATTTCCATTGTTGAATTATTCAGTATACAGTAGCTACATATACCACAAGAACATTGCTGAATTCCAGAAATGCGTGCATCCACCCGTTCGGTCATTCTTCATCTATACAGTCACTCCTGAAATCCGTGCATTAATGTGCTGTAATGTGCATTAAGGTACCTGTCATGAAGAATCACCACTCTTTACCCAGTGCTGTTGCTGCATGGATTAGTCCTGCATCTCTCAGGCCAGTAGGGAGCAGGCATGAGCTGCTCTGTATAGACCAAAGCTAGTGCTTCTGACATAAAATGGAGTCATATCAATATAAATGTGAGATCAGATACAATAAAAGGAAGAAATATATTCATATAATGAGCTGCTGTAATATTCCTCTTATCAGTACTGCTTTCACTGGTGCTGGTACTGCAGGATCTGCAGGTTATATGAGTGTGACAAACACCCACCACACTGTAAAAAAAACGATTCTGTTGTAAATGTAAGCAGTAAATAAAATAAAGATTATTGGTGTATGTTCTGCAATAAAATCATGTTTAATTCAATGTGTCACTTGCCATTCTTTTGTAATTATTTGAGCTTTTTTTTCTTAAACCATTTTTTTCAGTGCACCCCCAAATTTCTGCATTTGATACTTTCAACTCTATTTTCTTGATCAGAAAATCTTTTCTTAATCAGAAAATTTTATTTTACATAAAATTAAATAGGTTTTAGTGCATTTGAAAAAGCAATCAATAATTAAAGCCATGAAGAGTTATTAATTCTATAAATACAATAAATATGTATACTGTATACTATAACTGTATACTATAACTATATTAGTTTATGCAAATGAAATTATTTTGTATTAGGTTCTTTTGTAATATTACTAGAATAGTTGAATGATATAATAAATTAAATACCAATATTATAAATCAATATAAATATTAATATGTTAGTATCAAATATTTTATTATTAAATAAAGTACATTCTACTGTGTTCTAATAGGACTATATAAATGTATTTTTGTTTCGGCTGATAGAATTACAAGCGTGTCTAATGCTTTCCTCCTCGGTCGTCTTGTAGAAAGCTGTAGACGTAGCACCAGTTTCTTACTGTATGTAGTATTATTCGGGTTTTTGGAAGAGCCCACGGCTGATGCGCGCATCACGTCTACCAATCAACACGAGGCGTTAAGACTGCGCGCTGCACTCTCAGCCACTGAGAGCAGTCAATGAATATTTATGGCGAGGCTGCTCACTCTCCAGCGCTCAAAGTTAGTGGATTAGCAGTGGGAGGATGACTGGGTGATACAACATCTCGTTTGGATTAAGATCCAGCCTTTGCGCCAATTGCCACTTGAAATCAGAGGTGTGAAGGACAGCGGTGTCAAAACTGCACTCCAGAAGCGGTATCGGGTGAAGACGTGCCCTGCACATCACTTCAGAGACTTTGCTATCTCTTTGCCCCTTTTCTTCTAAGATGACAAGACTTCCATCAGCAGCAGCATCACCCTCAGTCCAAGCGGACTGCTCGTTTGGAAGGACGCCCGACCGCAGCCGTTCTCATCTGCAAATTCAATCCGATCAATTGTGACAAAGGCTGTCAGCGTCGGAATAAGAAATCGATACTCAAGACGTTCTTCTGGAATTTTAACGATCCGTTTTCCTCAAGTGAAGCGCGCGTGGAGCGCGCGGGCTCCTCGCACTTTCAGATGTTCGCGTTGTTGATGGTGACAGGTTATTGTTGTTGAGTGTCCATGCGAGACTTGGGGTGGAAACATGTCTGGCCACTTCTCTGAGAGGGTCGCTGCTATCAGAGATGGCATTTTGGTCCAGCACTTCGGTTTTTACTTCTAAAGTGCCCCGGAAGATCTTATTCATGTTCACCCTCTCCCTTTCTGTCACCTATCTGTTCTATAGCTTGATGAGCTGTTACAACTCCTTTCAGTTCCAGGAGAACTACGTTTATCAGGGGAGGCTCGCGACAGAGGAAACAACTTTTGTTACGCTGAGGGAAAAACTTTACTCGACCTCTTCCCAGGTCTACTTCGACGAGGAGTTCGTCGAGAGAACGGCGACAGAGCAAACTATCGCCGTCTCGAGCGTTAGAAATAGCGTGGGGATCGACGAGAGGACGGCGGGATGGGTGCGAGCTCAGGCGGCTACGACGCGCTCCGCCGCCGCTGCCGCCGCCGCTGCTGGAGAGCCCCCGGAATTCAGCACCACGGACAGCGAGCTTCGGAGAGCGGTGAACTGCACCTCGGATTACGGGGTTAAAAAATTGCCCCAAGCCATTATAATCGGAGTGAAGAAAGGGGGGACAAGGGCTCTGCTGGAAGCTTTGCGGGTTCATCCCGAAGTTCGAGCCGTTGGGAATGAGCCTCACTTCTTTGACAGGAACTACGAGAGGGGGCTGGATTGGTACAGGTGCGCCCTTCACGTTTCTCTGTTGTGTTGTTTATGGGTCAATTGCATTTGAGTATGTCTACACTTAATATAGACAATATAGCAGAGGTCATCTGCTTTTGTTTCCCATTTCATAGTTGAGAGATGCTTTAGTCAGTCAATTAGTCAGTAGACTAATACATATGTGATGATTCAAAAGCAACCAAGCTCCAGGCTGCAGTGGATGCTTTTGTCCAGCTTTAACATAATTACTACAGCAGCATGACAGTTTCATTTCACGCCGAATTCATGTTCGCAATCACTGCTCAGTAGAGCCAGGTGCAGTGAATGCTCCGTTGAGCACTTTCAGCACGCCTGGGCTCCAGACTCACAGGTGTGCTCAAATCATGAGGTGCTTACTCAGGTGTATGTGCTTTCACATACACATCCTCAACATGCTTTGACTCGTCAGCCTGCGATATTTCCTAGTTTACATCTCTCCATTCTATTTACAATCAGAACCAGTGCAGGTTATTACAGTCAGTCTGTTTTTCTTTGGAGTGCTATTCTACATAGACCTAACATCATTCAGCCGAACAGTTGCCTATGATGAGGAGAAGCTGTACAAATAGCGTCTGAGGGGTAAAGAGTGAATGAGCATTAAGCCATGCTGCGGCGTGTGCTGGATCTGCTTGGATCTGCTAGCCTTGGGCTGTGACTCAGAGCTTTGAGGCCAGACAACATCTGCCGCAATTCACTTCAGAGCGAGCAGAACTCGTAACATTCGTTCATTTGCCTGGGTGTTAATGGGAGCTGTTTCATTACAGTCGTTGTGTGGGACTCATTAGACCTGGGGATGACAAGCTTATATAAATAACACCTAAGAGTGCTTGTGTGTTTTGGAAAATCCCTTAAGCGGCCTTAAATTTGTTTCCACATGCACTTGGAACATGACATGTAGCTTGGAGGAATATCAAATATGTAATGGCCTACCATACTCACTAAAGGAAACAACATTACATGTGCAATAACTGTCTGGCTAGATGTGCACTATGCCAAATCGCCAACTGAGGGGTTAAATGCAGCTAAACAAAAATAACAAGCTGCAATTAAACTGTATTTAAAACAAAATGTTATTTGAAATGACATTAAAAGATGGACCTTGAATTTGATGACATGAAACATCACAACATGCACCCAACATTTGTGTTTTAATATTGGCTTTTGAGACCACAATCTCACCAAATGCTTGCAAACTGATTTGCATTTGCAGAAGTGGCTCATTTCACACTTAGCCGTGGCTGTAAAGCTTAAACATGTGAAACGTGTAGTTCATTAATGTAAAGAATTATTAAAGTTAATTATTCAATTTATTCACCCTCCTGCCATTTGCAAAACTGTATGACTTTCTTTATTCTGTGGAACACAAGAGAAGATATTTTGAAAACGTGAAAGTGTTTTGTTTTTGCCTATACACTAGGGTAAAAATATACTCCCTTTCTGTCACCTATCTGTTCTATAGCTTGATGAGCTGTTACAACTCCTTTCAGTTCCAGGAGAACTACGTTTATCAGGGGAGGCTCGCGACAGAGGAAACAACTTTTGTTACGCTGAGGGAAAAACTTTACTCGACCTCTTCCCAGGTCTACTTCGACGAGGAGTTCGTCGAGAGAACGGCGACAGAGCAAACTATCGCCGTCTCGAGCGTTAGAAATAGCGTGGGGATCGACGAGAGGACGTCGGGATGGGCGCGAGCTCAGGCGGCTACGACCAGCAGCAGCAGCAGCAATAAAAACTGAAAATGTAAAGAATAAAAAATCTAAATATTAGTATAAAAGATATATTATTTTATGTTCCACAGAAGAAAGAAAGTCATACAGGTTAGGAACAACATGACAGTGATCAGTTGTGATTTTTAGGTGGTCTGTTCCCTTTAATATGCATAAGAAGGCAACTCGGTTTACAAATATTCTGTATGCAAAGACGCAGAGACAAGCCGGTTTTACATTTTAAAGCCTTCGTGAATAAATAGCAGCAGCAGCATGATGTCGCGCGCCGCCGCCGCTGCTGCTGGAGAGCACGAGCACCCCGAATTCAGCACCACGGACAGCGAGCTTCGGAGAGTGGTGAACTGCACCTCGGATTACGGGGTTCAAAAATTGCCCCAAGCCATTATAATCGGAGTGAAGAAAGGGGGGACAAGGGCTCTGCTGGAAGCTTTGCGGGTTCATCCCGAAGTTCGAGCCGTTGGGAATGAGCCTCACTTCTTTGACAGGAACTACGAGAGGGGGCTGGATTGGTACAGGTGCGCCCTTCACGTTTCTCTGTTGTGTTGTTTATGGGTCAATGACAGATAAGGATGTCTGAGATCAAGATAACAATCTAGTTTAAAGTTCTTGGAAATGCCATTTCTTTCTTGATTTTAGTTTAATATGCTTTTGAAAAAATTTTATACAGATTTTTACAAAACAGTTGATTTAATCTCAAGCAAAATGCTTATCGTAATCATTATTATTATTATTATTATTATTTGAAAACGTGAAAGTGTTTTGTTTTTGCCTATACACTAGGGTAAAAATATATATTATTTTATGTTCCACAGAAGAAAGAAAGTCATACATGTTAGGAACAACATGACAGTGATCAGTTGTGATTTTTAGGTGGTCTGTTCCCTTTAATATGCATAAGAAGGCAACTCGGTTTACAAATATTCTGTATGCAAAGACGCAGAGACAAGCCGGTTTTACATTTTAAAGCCTTCGTGAATAAATATCCAGCAGTAAAGGCTTTTTGGACTTCATTTGCTGGGCATATATATCAGGAGAAGTTAGGTAGTCATTTCAGTCTTGAAATATGATGGTGCTCCTCCTTTACAGCCTGATGCTATGTTTAAAAGGCTTGTCAGAGAGGACTGGATGCTCTGTAAAACTCCTGTCTGCTTTTAAAAGAAGCCTCACTTTCACTGAGTGGGTAATGCGTTCCCTCTGTCGAATAATAATAGCTTGGCATCATTAGACAAATCGCGCCACTGTTGGGGTTCACTTTTAGATTAAAGGAGTGCAGGAAGGTAAAAATGAGAGTGTTAAAGCTGAAGTATGTAATGTTTGCAGTGTTAAAAGACTCATATCCCAGCTTAATATGCAGAGACAACTTTTAAGTAAGCCATTTGTAGGGCAAAACATTGCTCTTTTTGAGCATCCCAGCTCCCGATTAGTGGGCGATAATATCGTTTACATTTTGCAATGATACAAGAATCAGAATGCTATATTATGTTACAGTATGTGGTTATTTTGTATTGCTCAAAAAAAAAAAATCTAATAGGACATTTGCAGCATTTTACAGGCTTCTCTGATCTGTTATTTATTAATTCTATTCAATAGCCCCCACACAATATTCAGAGCTGGAGATCCTTTGGCTATTTGACCTCAGGAGAGTTTTTCCATCTTTTTGTCCAGTCGCAAGCCTGTAAAAGAGGTGGCCTTTCAAGAGATAGCAAAGAATCAGCATTGCCTACTCCAAGGTCTCTTCCTTTTTGTTGGAGATAAAATACATTCTGATCGGTGAGAGCTATACACTGCTGAAGCCCACGCATTGTTCTTGCGCTGTACAAGGCTACACAATGAAGCGCTCTAATTCCAGCACCTATTTATTCCCCAGTGACCCTTGTTTCCTGATAGAACTTCAGAAATTCCTCATTCCTTACAACTTTTGGTAGTTTAAAGGAATATTGAGAGTTAAAGGCAAGTTAAGCTCTATCAGCAGCATCTTGCGTGTTTTCCCCATAGACTTCCATTGTATGTGCAAAGCTGTTTGCTTATACAAACTGAGAGATGGATAGAAATTATTTTCTGTGGTCATCACTAACATGCCAAAACATACTATTGGAAGATATTTCCTTATGTTGAAATATTCCTTTAAAGGGATTGTTCACCTGAAGATGAAAACCCATTATTTATTCATCCTCGTGTTGTTCCAAACCAATGTTATTTTAGTATCAATGAGATATCGTCGAGTATTATTTTTATTAATATTTTAAATTCATTTTTATTTTAATGTTGTCTGTTTTCATTTTAATTTTAGTTTAAGTTTTAGAAATGTTGCTTTGTGTTCTTGTCAATTATATTGGTTATTTTAAGATGTTTATGTAGTTTTTATTATTATTATTATTAGTTTTTTTATTACAGTTAAACTAATTGAAAATGAATTTGTTTAAAAAGAATTATAGCACAATGAAAATGAAAATTTGTTAGGTTTCTAGTTATAAAACAACATATATACTGTTCAGAATTAAGTATTTGGACACTTGGGTTCAGATGTTAGTTGATCATGTCCATACTTAATGTAGCTCATCACTGTGGTTACTCTGATAGAACATCCGTGTGAAGCTGTTAAGAATTGACAGGTTCCCTGACACCTGACACCTTTCAAAATAGCTCCAAAAAGTTATTTGTGAGAAAAGCTCCAGCGCCATTTCATTGCAGATGTCACTTACTTTGATATTTAATGCAATGAAATTCAGATGCTTTTAAGTGTGGCTTAAGTGTCCTAATACTTTAAGGGTCACTGGGTGAAGCAAATCATCTGCAAGTTTCTGAGGAGTATGAACAGCATGCAGCATTGATTCTTTCCTGTCAGAAGCCGAGACACGAGCCTCTGACAGAAGGAACGAGTCGCAGACACAGATCCACTGCTGAGCGAAGCAGGACAGAACCCAAATCTTCCGTTTATCCCTTGTTTACCATGCCTCAGCACGCCACACTGCAGTTCAACCCGACCCTCGCCTCCTGACTGCTGGCTCGAAGCTGTGAGTCGAGGTGGGCCGCCTCCCAGCTCAAGCTGGATGCCATCTCTCTCCATACAGCCTAGCCCCTGCACCTCCCTGGGATGCCCCAATCTGCATGCTCCTGATAAGCTTCTGCCAAGGCGTGCAAGGACGCACCTCTGGGCACTCGGATGCCAACGCGGCAGTCGTGGAATTAAACTTTTTAATTAGCAGCATGCCCCTGTGCCTGTCGAGAGCGAGTGGACTGCTGCAGTCAGGTCTGTCTCATCCCCTTATTTCCACGTAATTAAATTCACCAGCACAAGTGAGCCCAGTGACTACAGGAGCTTCTGTCCTGGCACTTCACGTTTATTGCCCTTCAAGTCATCTTTTGGCTAGGTGCGAGCATTGTGCCATTCCAATGCTGAGATCCAGCCGCCGAAATTCCTGCACTGTTGATGGTTGAAAATTGCGAATGTACTTGTGCTATTACTTTGTTTTGACATATTGATGATATGTAGGCATCTTCTGGGATCCAGCTTTCAGGGTTGCATGGAGAGGCACGCGCATATTGTTTGGCCCTCCGGAAACAATTCCGGACAGCAGTCATGACAGTTCAATTACATCTGGGATTTAAAGTCAAAGAGCATTAAGGCGTAAGCATTCACACGGCGCTGCAGTCTATGAAAAAGGTTCTCAGTGGCCTAAAGAATCAAGGTGAAAAGTGAGCTCATATTGCGGAATTTACTCAGAGGTCGGCCTTCCGGGTTATTCGAGTCCATTTCTTTTGCGGCACCAGAGCTGTACATGGAATCACGGCGTTTTATCTTTGAAGGCTGAGAGAGGAAAAGATTCTGCAGTACATCTTTTCTTACTCAACCCTCAATGCCTCGCTCTTTCTGACAGACATCCTTGCCGCCTGCTGGGCTGAATCCTGCTAGAAAGTTTCTGAAGTGATGATCTTCATCCAATTCCACAAGTTTTAATTCACTTATGCTAAGAATCTAATTTGTCAATTAAATTTGCAGCCATTAAAATATTGGCATCGTCGCACAATCTGCCATTAACACACAGCTACTGCCCACTTTGTGTCTGTGGATGAGAATCTAAACCTTGTCCTCGTTGCAAAGCAAATATGGAGGCTGGTTACGCTTTGTTTCTTTTTTCTTTCTTTTTTTGAGCCCCATATTGTCAGCCACTGCCTCAAGTATTAAATTATTTATTTTGAGCCAAAAATAAAGAGTAAACTTAAGTCATTTTGAGCTTAAAAGAATTCTCCCAGGGATTATTTACTTTCTACGGATTTGCCATGATGTGTTTCCAGTCAGAAGGAACAATGATTTCATTCGACAAAGAACTGGTTTACAGCCATCTTAAAATCTCTCTGAATAAGAATTCCCTGGGACAAATAGGCATGTCAATCATACTTGACAAGATTCCAATTTTCCTTTTTGCGTATTGGGTAAGTGATACAGTCTCAAGACAGACCCAAAAACAAGCTTCATCCAATTCCACAAGTTTTAATTCACTTATGCTAAGAATCTAATTTGTCAATTAAATTTGCAGCCATTAAAATATTGGCATCGTCGCACAATCTGCCATTAACACACAGCTACTGCCCACTTTGTGTCTGTGGATGAGAATCTAAACCTTGTCCTCGTTGCAAAGCAAATATGGAGGCTGGTTACGCTTTGTTTCTTTTTTCTTTCTTTTTTTGAGCCCCATATTGTCAGCCACTGCCTCAAGTATTAAATTATTTATTTTGAGCCAAAAATAAAGAGTAAACTTAAGTCATTTTGAGCTTAAAAGAATTCTCCCAGGGATTATTTACTTTCTACGGATTTGCCATGATGTGTTTCCAGTCAGAAGGAACAATGATTTCATTCGACAAAGAACTGGTTTACAGCCATCTTAAAATCTCTCTGAATAAGAATTCCCTGGGACAAATAGGCATGTCAGTCATACTTGACAAGATTCCAATTTTCCTTTTTGCGTATTGGGTAAGTGATACAGTCTCAAGACAGACCCAAAAACAAGCTAATGCAGTTCAGACAGGAACTTTGACACGTTGAAGCCATGCAGTGAAGGCAAACATGCAGCTTCCAGCGTGTCTCACGGCTGCTCCTCTGACCTGACATTTATCATAGCAGGGCTTTACTGTTCCTCAGAGGAGCTGTAGGGATGAAAAAAATCTGATTCCCTACTAGGAATGTGACACATGGCTTCACCTGCATCTCTCTGTGACATCTGACACAGTACACATAAATCCTAATACACCATATGGCTCTGACAGATAGAGGATTCTAGTTAAAGGAATAGTTCCCCCCAAAGTGAAATTTCTGTCATCGTTTACTCACCTTCATGTTGTTCTACATTTGTATGCTGTTATTTTTTCTGCAAGAGTTTTGAAGAATTGCTATGCAGCTCTTGCCACACAATAACAGATTTATAGTGACCATGTCTGTCAAGCTTAAATGGTTTGTTCACCCAGAACTGAAACACCCTTATGGCGTTCCAAACCTGTTTGAGTTTTGTTCATCTTTGACAGACAAAGAAAATATTTGTAATGAAATCTGATATATTTCTATCCCTCCACTGAAAGTCAATTCACCCAAAACTTGTGATGTTTAAAAAAGTTCATAAAGACATTGTACAAGTAATGCATATGAATCTAGTGCTTTAATCCAAGTTTTGGGAAAAGACTTGATTTCTTTCTATGATGAAAATATTTCATCTAAGCTTTTATTCACACACACACACACACACACACACACACACATATATATATATATATATATATATTTATACAACAAACACAGACAACAAAAGCTCAAATGTGCCTTTGTGTCACATAGAAGAACAAACATTATTGGTTCTCATGCACCAATCAAGCACATTTGTCCTTCTATTGACCATATTTGATAAGCCGTATATGTATGTGTGTTGATCAATGTTTAAATCTGAATAAAAGCATACATAAAATCTGCTCATTTTATAAAGCAATTGTGTCTCTTCAGAAAACTTGTATTGAACAGCTTGATTTATATGGATTACTTTATGAACTTTTTAACCATGAAAGTTTTGGTGGACAGGACAGAAATTTCCCAGGTTTTATTAAAATGTCTTCATTTGTGTTTCGATCACATGTTTTGAACACAGGTCTTATGGGTTTGGAATGACATGAGGGTGAGTAAATGTTGACAGAATTTTCATTTTAGGCTGAATTATCCCTTTTAAAAATATAAAAGCGATATAAATGTGGTACATACTGCACATTTCCAAGTCTGTCCCTCAGAAAAGCATATTATTTGACTTCAAAAGACTTGAAATAAGTTACACTGGCTACTCTTACAATCCTTTGTGGTGCTTTTTTGTATCTTTTTTGGTCTTGACAGCACTGGTTCACTGTGAACTTGTTCTCTGCAGCGATTCTTTAAAAACGTACTCCTATAAACTTTTTTGTGTCCCATGGAAATAACACCATATGGCTTTGGACCAGCCAATATTCATGTCACAATAAATAGTGACAAAATGTTATTTTTGGCTGAACTATTCTTTTAATAGTTTGCCAGGGGAATGATAAATAGCAAATTAAGGTTTTCCCCATTTTGCGATCAACCGAATGTGAACAAACAAATGAGAAAGACAGCTATTTAGCAATGCTGCTTTGTGAATGATCTGTGACATAGCTCACGCCACCCGTTTCTTCAATAATATACGCAGCTTAGAAGATTGTGAGAGGCTTAATTCAAATATGGTGGTGAGATGTGCTTACACTCCGTAGGTGTGAGCTAATTCCTCTGTTAACACCCCTGAGTCACCGTCACAAACAAAGACAAACACATTCATTGGCTTCCAGAAGCTTTTTTGCTGTGATTGTCCCATCACCTTTGAATTTTCTCATTGCTTTCTTTTGTTTATTTATTCATGTGCTTTTCTTTGCCTGAAATCACCATGAGGTATTCAGCTAGAATAATTTTAGCATAATGTGAAGCAATGTAGGGATAGTATTTTGGAAGTGTAAACCAACTGCAACAGTTTCAACATACTGAGTTCTGGTGGTTAGATCCTGTTCCTGTGACTTTGAATGTGTTTTTGGGAACTTTTCCTGTGTCATTGTCTATTGAGGTTTCAAGTTGCCCGCCATCAATTATATCCATACACCATTAATCAAACCCCACATGAGAATGTCCCGCAATATCAGCTCAACTCACAATAGCTTTTATGCAGCAGCTGCCACATGTGCCAAGTGTCCTTTGAGATCTGGACTAAGCTGATGAGATGAAAAAGGATGCTTTTAAGGATTATGTTAATTGCTAATTGGAGTATCAGAAGGAGATTGTTTTCCTGGGGTAATTGGGATTATTGGCATTTGAGATGTCAGGTTGGGCCATGTTTTGTTGACGAGCTTTGCTTGTTCTATGCCTGCCTATTAACAGTAACGATGGCAAGTTTTGCTTTCTATAATGCATTTAAACTGCATTTAATTTCTTGACAATGATTGTAAATTATGATGAATGGTAGGAGTACCTCCAATGTTTGAAAGGGAGTGAACTGGAGTCACCCCCAATTGCATTTTGTGTCATTTTTTTTAGTAAAAGTAAAACTTTGTCTTTCGCTCAACTACCACATGCGAACATAAACAACTGTAGTGGACTTTTCTAGCTTAAATGAAACTGAAAATGGTTGTTGCACAGTCCCTTGTGGATGTTTCATGTGTGTTTTTCAGTTCTTGCCTGCCTCGCCTCATGTTTGGATATAGTATTTGTTGTCCATGTCTCCCTTTGCCTGGATTTACTTTTGTTTTGTTTGTTAATACATGTTTTATGTTGCAATTGGATCCTACTTTCCATCTTTCTGAATCAGCCCTTGTTACAATATCAATCAATTACAACACTGACAGTGCTTCACAGAGTGGGCGGTTACTGCTGAGTTCTTTCATTCTGGTTTGTTTTCTGCGATTCTATAGTTAGACGATTTTTCTCTCTTTAGGATTTATGATTCCTCACCTCTTACTTTGCTATTAATTATTAATGTTATCATTTTTATTATTTTTAAAGTTAAAATTACACTGACTGACAGCTTGAACAGAAACATGCACTGTTGTTTAATGAGATCATAGTATGTACAGTATGTCTTGAAAGGTTTCTATAGAATTGTTGCAGTTTTCTCTATGGAGACAAAGAATAGGATTTTTTACTTCCAGAACCCAACTGTTGCACTATATTGCACACCCCTCTGTGTTTGTGCTGTTTTTCAAGAATTCGAAGCAACTTTGTGTTAAAGGAAACCTTTTTGGTTACCTGCAGTGTTCAAAATAAGGTATATAATGAGGTTTGCTGTTTTTATGAAGCGAACTCTGAAATTGAGGGAGAATTATTCCACTGGATGAGGTGCTTTAAATGGTCTTTGTTCGCCACTGAACCTCTTTTAAATTCTCTCCCAGCTTTAGTCACTTTTTCCGTCTTTTATCCCAAGTTAATACACATTTTCATGATTTAAAACAACAGACGGAATGATATAATGTGAACGAAATAATGAAATAAGTCTCTCTCCCCTCAGACGTGCTGCTCAGGCTGTCAGCATGTTGCCGGATTGGTGATCTCTACTCAGTTACTCATGCCACACGTTTTAACGTGTTTGCAGTGACGCAGACTCGCTCTTCACAGCCATCCACCCCCATTTTTACTCTCGCCTGCCTTTACATATTTGAGAGCACCTCAAGTATGATTTACTTTTGGAATACGTGTTCAATATTAACCTGGAAAACACAGTCGGAAATGTGTTAACACACAAAGGTTTAAGTGATCATCCCGATAAACAATGAACCCAAATCTCTGTTCTGCTCATTCAAGGTCACTTTCCAATCACATATTCCATATTCTCAGTCCTCCGGTTACTTTAAAAGGCCAACAAACCATGAAAGTGCATCTGGGCAGAGGTGAGAAGGTAGCAGTGCTGTAACTAATGGGTTTATTTAATTTAATTTACTGCAGCAGCTAGGGATCACAAGAGCCATGCGGGCCGGAGAGAGATTGAGGTTGCTGTGGGAAAGAAAGATTAACCCTCTTTTTAAAAGGGCAAAATTCGCTCTCATGTCATGCTGGATTTTCCTGCAGAGATATGGCACTGTATAACTCGGCAGAACTAAATGAATACCGGTTTGTAGAGGAATGGGGCTCTCCAGTTTATTTCTGACAAGCCTCCTAATCAACGTCACGGTGGGGCTGCACGCACTGGGTTGAGAATCGTTCAGAAATGAAAGCTTTGTAAACATGTCCTCAGATGGATGGAAAGGAGCATTTGCCGCAACGACTGCCTCTCGATGCAAAACACACACACAAACATGTCTGACCGTCATACGTGAAGGATGCAGCCGGAGAAAAATGGCTGTGTTTACTGACTGATAGAATATCACGGGCATGGTCAAGCATGTGTTGTAGTCATTAACGCTCACTAATCAGGGGCTCGCCTGTGATGCTGCTATTGTGCTTACGTGTCAGTGCATATCTGTTTTGGTGCATGCTGTCCCCAATTAACAGGCGGAAAAAAGGAAAATGTCTCAGAATTCCTGATGCAATCTGTGGAATGTAAATGAAGCAATCCCAGAAGCCCGTGGGTTTGCATAGCCACAGTTCCTGCTGAATCGCTCACACAGAGCTGTGTTTTGGAATAAACCGGCTGAACACATGCGTGCTCCATCTTGGGTAATTCCAACAAACGCTTTGGGGCACAGACAATGAATGTGGCATGAAAATTAGTTAACCAACAGTGTTGCCAGAGGAGGGAACGTTATACCTAGTGTTTAATAACAGTTTAATTTGTGACGCTTGTAATGTGCACATTTCGTCATTTCGTTGGCAGTTTTTTGACAGTTCCTTCTGTTCTTTACCTCATCGCAAACATATCTGATGTTCTCCTCTTGACGTTTTTGGTTTGAGGTGTCAAAGTGTTGTAAAACATTTTCAATGCTGATAGATGCCTAGGGCTGAGGCACATTGAGACAGTGAATTTCTGTTTGCTTAGTTCTCTTAGAATTTGCCTTTGGCTGACTGTGTCATGCTAAGATTATCATGCGGGGTGGATACACACAGGGTTTCTGGGATTTGACTATCATCCCATGCATTCGCGCCACTTTTGTAGCTATGAATGGTGACGTTTGACAGGATTATCTGACATCAAGTACCACTGGGCTGCTGGGAACGTTGAGGATGGGATGCATACAGTCAGTTACGGCAAGTGGTATTTGTGCACAGACAACATGCAGAGTTGTGTTTTGATTTGAATCACAATCATAAATGGGAAATTCAAGGTCAGTTTGTCATTTCTAGTTGCGCAACGATCAATCGCATGAATAAAACAGCCAGACAGTAGCGTGCCAAATTGTATCAGCAACATTATAAATACATCCTAACAAAATAATGTGTTGGTGCAAATGTGTATGTGTGTGTGTGTGTGTAGTTAATATATAGTCTATATAGTTTTTATTAACTTTTATTTATTTTAGAACACCAATTTAAACAAAAAATGAGAAATATTGCCTTGGCAATAAACTTAAAAGTTTATTTTATTTTTATTTCAGTTAGCATTTATTGCATTTCAAGTAAAATACTTGATTTCAATGGTTTTAGTTTGCTATAGTTTTTGTTAACTATAATAAAACCCTGATGCATACAATTTACATATATAATAATACATATTATTGTAGCACAGTTTGTGCTGAATACAAAACAAAAAATACATATTGGCCAATAGTATGTTATAAGTAGCTGAAATAAGCACAAATGTCAAGGCATGTCAAAACATTTCAAGGGCCCCAGAATCACCTCAGACCCCAGAGGGTTAAATAGCCATTTGTATGTTATATGCTGTTTGTTTAAGCATTTTCATATATTAGATTTGATGTTGTAAAGTATGATATTATTGACTCAATAATAGAAGAGTCAATGGGCTAAAATGTTGCCACCTCCTTTAATTTTTTAATGAATTTGATTAAGTAAGTTGTAGCATGCTTAGCATTAAGTCTCTCAGCTTTTTGAGGTGAAAACGGTGCTATACAGAGTTTTGGGCCTTCTCAGTGGATTTGTTGTTAATACAGATCTGTGGTCAGGACTCACAGCGCACAGAATTGGTTCACGCTGCATTGTTTTGTCTCATCTTTAGATATCTCTGTTACAATAACATGTAAGATGCAAGAAATAGATATTGTAGTGGCAAAGTTATTGGTTCATCCATGCTCTACTTTTCATTCATGTACTACCTACCTACCCCATCTGAGGGTTGACCCCCCCACACACACACACACACTAAAATATAATTAAAAATGACACTGTGTTTTGTAAATTCCCTTGCCTCACGGTGTTTTGGTCCACTGCCTGCTTTCCCCCTTTACCTCACCTACACACACAAGTCCTGTGGGAGAGAACAAAGTTCTTCCAATTTTTTTTATTTAATAATTATAATATGAATGCGTGGTGAACTTATGAACCTTACTCATATTTAAACAACTTTCACTTTGCGTTGTTGGCCAGATAAAATGACAGAGAAAAGAACAAAAACAACAGACGGACAACGGTACCCCATATTAAGGCAATTTGGTCTTAATTAAAGCAAAACATCTTTGTGTCCCCTTAACATTTTGTTCTTGAGAAATGTTATGCTTATTAGATGTTGAAATGTACGCCCATGATGTACTTTAATACTGCATTTGCCTGGATAACTTTAGTCTGTGGACTGAGGGAATTAAGTCACTGCAGAATAAAATGCACAGAGATTAAAAGCAGTTGTTGTTTAGGGCACTTAACATCCCACATGTGATGCTACACATTAGTCTGCTGTAAAATGTGCCACCAATATATCTTAAAGACTAAGGGAAGTGGTACATATCATAGATTCACAGTGATGTTAGAAAGTAGTGATAGAATAGATGGCTTAAAAAGAAAGGTCACACGAATATGGGTCCGTAAAAGTTGCTGAAGTGAACTCAAAAGTTTGGACAGCATTACATTTATGTTAATTGAAGTATACACCAGAGAGTGATATGGGAATGAAATGACATGCCACCTACCTAAAGCAAAAGAAGCCCCACTGTGCTTTAAATGCCCCTTTTGCTTTTTAGCTCTTATTCATCCTGTCCCTGACACTGTGCACATTTCTTTTTTACCTTTTGCATTATTCTCAAATGAAAAGACACAACAAAGTTCACCACATGTTCTGTCAATTATGGAAACTCAGTGAAGCAGTCCTGTTGTGATAATGAATGTAATCAAGCCTCCCGTGGCACAAGCACAATAACAGAAATTTCCGTCAGTCCATGTGCTGCTTAGCATTGTAAGTTACACTAAAAGTGACCACAGCTCAGACGCAGAGTGCTTATGGTAGACATTTTTCAGACAGAGTCACTTTATTTTACACATTGATTCTGGCTTAGGAAGTGCTCAAATTCTCAGCGCCAATCAAACGCAGTCCAGGCGAGCTTTTATGATTTCCACCCACATACTCTTACTCAATGTCTGTCAAAATGAAAACAGACATCTGTCACAAAATCTCTGTGAATGCAAGACTTCATTATTAGAGACACTTGCTGTGCAATCTGTGTAGATCTTCAAATCTTTAATGGCTCTTGTCGTACATTTTATTTTATTTTTTCATTAATTTTGCTTTACAGTGTTGGCTGTGATTGGAGGTTGAAAATGTTATTGATGCTGCATTAATAATGACAATAACTGTGGAACACACACTATTTATTCACTCAAACACTTATTTATCTAACACACATACTCAGTCTACATTTCAATTTGCACATAATATACCTGTACATACAACTGTCTATTGTTCTATACCTGTACATACAATTGTCGATTTGTATCTTTTGTATTCCTTATTTTACTTGTTCTATTTTTTTATTTTTTTTTATTTTAATTTTTTATTATCTGTGTTTTTTTGTTCTGTCACTGTCATTCTGTTACACTGTGGAAGCTTCTGTCACGAAAACAAATTCCTCGTATGTGTAAACATACCTGGCAATAAAGCTCATTCTGATTCTGATTCTGATTCTGATTATAGGTTGGTCAGATTAGCGTGTTGTTCTAGGTATCATCACTTAACAGATTAGTTCACCCAAATAAGGAAATCGGTCATCATTTACTCACCCTCATGTCGTTCCAAGCTGCAAGCATATACAAACCTGTCACATCAAGTGATGCCAAATGGTTGTCACTTCTCTCGTAGTCAAACGCAATGAATATGAGGAAGCATGAATGAGATTTAAGAGCTACATGAGAGGTGGAGGATTATCCCTGCACTTGCACATGCTTTTGTTCTTCTTTGGAGCTTGACAATCTCTGATCACTATGTATTTTTTGTTGTATGCAAATAAGTAATTTGAAAATTCTTTCTTCTATTGTTTTCCACAGAGTAAACAAAGTCATATAGGTTTTGGAGTACATTATTTTTGGTTGAACTACAAAGACCTTATGAGTTCTTAAAGCACCAGTATATACAGGAGTTGAATGCACTTTATTGTTTTGTTAACTAAAACTAAAACTCAAACTGAAACTATATTTAAAAAACAAAAACAAAAAAAAAACAACAAAAAAATGTTTATTTCAGCTATTTGTCAAGGCAATATTTCTCAGTTTCTCAATGAAATAATCTAAAACCAAATAATAATAATAATAATCATCATAATAGTTCACTATTATTATAGTATATTATTTAATAATAATAATAATAATAATAATAAATACTACTTTGATATATAAAAAATAAATTAAAATGACAAAACACAGCAATATTACAGAAACTTTAATATTAAAGTGAAATCAGAATATATCAAATAAGATATAGTTCAAAATAATAACAAAAACTGTAATAGCACATCAGGGATGCAAAAATAACACTTGTAGTGAATATATTAGACCTTTAATTTTAAGATATAAGCCATGGTGCACTGTAAAAAATTTCAAGCCGTTTCAACTAATTTAGTAACAAGTTCCACAGACATTTTATATTCTCTCAATTTCTGCCTTCAAAGTGTTGCCTGACTTGTTATTTTTTAGTTGGCTAAACCTTTACTGAAATAGTTTTATATTCAGTTCAACTAAAATTATGTATTTGGTCAGACATTTAGAAAACTACAGCAAATTGTGTCAATTAAAATTTAACCATTCACTCCATGTGTTTATTATATTTTATATCGAGTTTAAGAAAATTATTACCTAGTGTCTATCAATCACTAAAACACACACATTATAACACATAATAGCCTTTATTTAATAACAATCTGCATTTATAACATTTGTCATACAGACTAAACATGCAGGCTTAACGGGATGATAGTTCACCCAAAAATGAAAATTTGCTGTTAATTGACTCACCCTCAAGCCATCCAAGATGTAGTTAACTTTTTTTCTTCAAGTGAACAGTACGGCTCAATAAAATAACAGCAAATTTCCATTTTTGGGTGAACTATCCCTTTAAAGTGCTCCAGTTGTCAAACATTACATTTGTAATACAACTGCAACATTTATTTTAAACATTTGTTTAATGAACTTAAAAAGACTAAACCAGTTAAACAAAATGTTTACAAACAAACATTTACAAAAATCGTGTGTCGAAGGAACCAAAACTCCATCGTTCTGCTCTGGCCAGACGAATCCAGCAGTTTAATTGCAGGCTGCAACACAGGTCAGATTGTGCAGAGGACTGGTCTGGTTCCTGTGGTCTTGTCCCGATGGCTGTCTAGGTGACGAGGTCTTCGGAAGGGATCTGTCGCTTGGGCTCATCTAGTTGTCCTGGTCTCCGCTGACATTCAGGGCTGTCGAGGGCGTCTCTAGGTGCTGATCCACCATCTGATCAGGATACAGACTGGATCTGGTGGCTACGGTGACCTCGGCGACAAACTCCTCTCCGAAGTGCCTTCACGAGACCAGAAACCCAGTGTAATCCACCCTGTTTGAAAAGAGCCTGGTTGTTAGTCACGTTTAATGTCGAGTCGACTTTTAACTTCACGGGACAATTGCAAAAGTTTGCACACGCAAAAACCAATTCAACACGCCCATGTTAACTTCAAATAAGCGTATTACTGTGGTTTACATTACACGTTCCGTAAGCCTCAATGGCTTATAAAAGAGAGAGACCACGTGATCTCTTCATATCTTTTAACGTCACGGAAACACAAAAATATCATACAACACGCCAAAATTAAACCTAAAATTCATTATAGTAACACAGCTTTTGACATTAAGTGTTTTATGGATTAAACGAGAAGAAAGACCACATTCCCTTCACTTAAACAGCTTATTTCCCTCAAACATATTCATACAACGCTTATTTGATGTTTTTATATATGTTGTACGTTTGTGTATAAATACATACGTTTACACCTTTTTTTAATATAAAAGTATTGATAAATTCAGTCTAAGTACAAAGTGAGTTCCACTTACCTGACGTGTGAACTTGACATACATTTAACATAATGTTAGCCTAAATATTCATTTTTCTTCGGACACACGACTTATAAAACACTTCTAAATATCCACTCAAAAACATCGGATATGCTGTATGTTTTTGTCGATAAATTTAGTCTAAAAAAATAACATTTATTTAGTGGCACTTACCTGACTCGTGAACTTGACAAGATGGCGCTGTTTCTCCCGCGAAGTCACTCAGGCTCGTGCACGTGCAGAATGATCTCAGTGTTGGCTGGATTAGTTTTTATTAGTTTAGTCAACATTAGCATAGCTAATTGTTGACTGGATTTGAAAATAATCGTTTCAAATATATTTGTGTAGACTTAATATAATATGTCCTCTCAACTAAGCCCAAGCAACAATTAACTTAAATATTTTTTCCCTTCCAACATTTTGTTAATTTGGATTTTTTTACAGTGTGTACAGGTTTTGTTTAGTGCAAATTTGGACCAGTATTCAACCCCAGAAATGTTTAAAGATTAAACATTTTTAAAAATGATTTTTTGTTAGTTGCTTTTATAATCCACTTGGCTAAAAAAAGGCATGACACCTCTGAAACGTATATAGCTGGTTTTGTAAAGAACGATGGAAATTAAAAGGTTCTGCAGTGGTGTCCCGCTGTAAAACCCATTTTGCCACTAATTGGAACCTTTATTTTTAAGAGCGACCACTTAGGGTCACAGCATTAACCTCTGTGATCTACGCTCCGGGCATTAACCTGGGTCTCTCAGTTTGATGGACATGCGCTTAGAAACAGCTCTAAGCAGAGCTCATCCAGAGGCTCTGCAGATATCTTCTTCACATCTCAGTCAACTGCGGCAAGTCGCTGCCCTAATATGGCAGATTAAATCCCAATATTAATTCTCCTTCCTGTGCTGCTGGAAGCCTGTGCCGTTTGCTTGTTGTGTCTGGGGTGTGTTTGTTTTGGCTGAGGTGCTCCACCTCTGCTATCCTTTTTATTAACACAGGCCCTAATGCCTTGATTTAATGCACTCTCAGAGGTCAGATATTGCGCTGGCAGCCACAGAACACTTCCTTCCTCCCTGCCCCATTAATAACAGCAAACAAATCAGGGATGTGCCATACATTTTCTCTCTGGAATATTAGAGCAACTTGGATGTGAGATGTGGACATGTTTATTATGAGAGGAGAGCATTACTCCTGTGCAGCTCCAGCCAGTGGGTGCGAGTGGTTATGTGTGTGCTTCTTTATCTCTCGCTCTCACATGTCATTTGCATATGCTCCGTTTCATCTGAAATTTCTTACAGTATTCCCCTATGACCAGAACGAATCCATATGCAAGTCATCTTAGATTCATACTATGTGTTTTTTGATGTACTGTAAGTGGACATGACTCTTAAGAATAAAGGATGCAATTAGAGTCCCAAAGGACCATAGGAAAGCCTTATTAAGATCCAAAAACAACCTTTATTCCCTAATTCTTTAGCTAATCATATCTGGAGCCATGTTCTAGCAGTTAGAGTTGGCCAACGTGACTTTGAGTCTAGTTTATATTTCATGATGTTCAACCTATGTTCCTCACACATATTCTTCAGAATTGGCTGTGGACGTGCTGACTGTAATTAAAAGACAAAAGATCAAATATTTAATAAAAAATTATATAAAAAACTATAAAAATAACTATATATGTACTGGCGCTTTAAAGAACCCAGAAACCAATGCATTGGTCTGAAGAACCTATGTCACATCAGTAACTCTCCAAAGACCCATGTATCCACTCAAGGGTCCTATACTGCACACAATGGTCGATGATAAGAGGTTTCTTTGCTGAACCTAAAGTGCTGCAAAGAACTGTTGAAGAACCTCTATTTTTAAGAGTGAAAAGTAGTTCAGGTCACATGTCTCAAGTCATTCCAGAAAATGACACTATGGCTATATGGGTCCAGTTAGTTCCTATAGTTCCACTGGTAGAGCATGGTGCTAGCAACAGCAAAGCGCTGGGTCAGGTTCCCAGGAAACACACATACTGGCAAGTTGTACACCTTGAATGCACTGTAAGTCACTTTAGATAACAGTGTCTGGCAAATGAGTAAATTTAAATATTATGATTTAACAGTGACCTTCAACTTGGTTCCGTAGGCATTATTCTTATTCATCGTCTCAAGAGGGATTCACTAAAATTCTTCAATAAAGATTTCTAAGACATAAACCAAACCAACTAGGTACAAGATGAATCACAACATTATAAATATTGATTTTGTAGCACAATATGAAAATCAGAAAAAAAATATAGAGACAAAGCTACGAGACTGCTACGTATATAGTTCAGAGACAATTTACCATTTAAAAGCCTCACCAAGTTATACTCACCAAGGCTGCATTTATTTGATTAAAAATACAGTAAACAGTTATATTGTGAAATATTATTACAATTTAAAATGTATTTGTAATTTATTTTGAATATATTTTTAAATGTAATTTATTCCTTTGATGGCAAAACTGAATTTTCAGCATCATAACTCCAGTCTTCAGTTCGTTGTAGTGGTGGAGGGATGCAAGTGTTGTCACAGCAGTGAGGAAAGCAGCCACATGTGTGTTAAAGGGGTCATTTGATGCGATTTCAATTTTTCCTTTCTCTTTGGAGTGTTACAAGCTCTTGGTGCATAAAGAAGATCTGTAAAGTTGCAAAGACTAAAGTCTCAAATCCAAAGAGATATTCTTTATAAAAGTTAAGAGTCAGCCACGCCTACCTAAAACGGCTC
>NW_015631707.1:346424-359649 GCF_001515625.1 Sinocyclocheilus rhinocerous
TGACCCCTTTAAACCGCATAAACACATTTCATTACACCAAATACACAAAATAATGTTCTTTTTAGCAACATCATATGACCCCTTTAATGTATATGCATGTATCATCTACTAAATCAGATGATCAGATGAAGCTACTTTTCAGATGAATCAGATGAAGCTACTTTTGTTTTAAACTCTACGGTTAATATTACTGACGGTGTTAATGAGCTCATGGAATTGAAAGGAATATTGATGGAAAACGGTTTTAGTATCTGCAGGTTGATGGTTTCCAGCTGGTTTCTCAGTGTTACAGGCTGACAGCAGGTACCATGGCATCTAGAACTGCTCTCATCTCTCACTTCCCTTTCAAACTCCCATAATACCTGAAGACATTTTTTCCATTTCACACTCTTTCCTGTTTGTGTAATAGCTCCAGTGTTCGAGAATATATTTGATCAATCCTGATAGCAATGATTAATTAATGCTTTCAATTTTGCATTTACAATGAAATAAAGCGAATATGTATGTGATTCATTTGCAGCAGCAGTTCATGATCATTCTGTTCATTTTGGTTGCTGTTGCATTCAGCTGTTGTATTGAGGTAATTAAGCATTCAAGGCCTGCGGCTGAATTAATTAATGTCCAACTGAACTAAAGCTAATGAGATATAGCAATGTCCAATTCCACTGAAATCCACATATATGGTCATATTTACACAGTATATATAAAAATAAAGTGTGAAAAAGGTAGTTCTTAAGGAGTTCATTAGTTCATAATTTCTGGCATTAGAGACTATCTTCTTAGAGTGTTTCCATGACTACAAGACTGCTTAATAGAATAGTCTCTAATGAATCACCCTATCATTGTATTCATTTGGCTCAAGGTCTGTGTATTTCTGGTACACAATGTTTCTGTCAGTCTATTAATGAAAAAAATCATCTCAGTCATTCATCTCCAGACGCTGTAATGACTTGTGTGTTTAGAAAAATCAGAATCTGTTGCGGATCGTCTCACCACATCTGACAGGACGCGTAAAGGTGAATTACCGCCACATATCCCCAAAAGACTCGCCACTCAACCGGCACATCCAAAGCTTATCCCTGATCTCTCAAATATGATTCAGATTCACCGGGGTGTGACTTTCATCCTAAATAAATGCCTCAGCTGTATATTACTTCTGAGTGGATTTTTATGGGAAGTGGAGAGATAATGCTGTGTCACAGCCAATGCTGGGATGGGACTATATTTTGTACTGCAACTTGTAGAAATGTACCAGTATATTACAGATGTTTGAAAATCTTTAGGCTTTTTAAATCTCATTAATGGACACTATATAGTGTCTGAATAAAAGCATATATTTATATTCAGCAAGGACGCATTTAATTGATCAATAGTGACATTAAAGACATTTATAGTGTTACAGAACATTTCTGTTACAAATATAAATGTTGTTCTTTTGAACTTCATGTTCTTCAAAGAACTCTGAAAAAAGATGTAGTGTGGTTTCCACAAAAATATGAAGCAACACAACTGCTTTCAACATAATATGATAATAAGAAATCTTTCTTGTGCAGCAAATCAGCATATTAGAATGATTACTGAAGGATCATGTGACACTGAAGACTGGAGTAATGATGCTGAAAAATCAGGTTTACTATTACAGAAAAAAAAAAAACATTTTAAAATATATTTATAAAAAAATAATCATTTCAGAATATTACTATTTTACTGCATTGTTGCAGCCAAATAAATGCAGCCTTGGTGCGTGTAAGAGAACAACAACATGAATGAATGAATAAATAAGTAAATAAATAAATGCATACATACATGTAAAATCTACCTAAAATACAAACTGAATTTTAGGAATAAAATATAACGTCTCAGGTTACTTATGTAACCATGGTTCCCTGAGTAGGGAACGAGACACTGCGTCCTCTAGGGGTCGCTATGGGGAACGCCTCGTCGTGACCCGTGTCTGAAGCATACATTGAAAAAACACCAACTCGTTGGCCGGCGACAGCCATGACGTCACTACTGGAATGCACGCTTCAAACAGACCGGTCAATGAAGACGAAGAAGAGAATGATGTGTGCTCCCGGCGCCTATTTATACTATAGTCGCACCGGTAGTGACGTCATGGCTGTCGCCGGCCAACGAGTTGGTGTTTTTTCAATGTATGCTTCAGACACGGGTCACGACGAGGCGTTCCCCATAGCGACCCCTAGAGGACGCAGTTCGAAGTTCCCATGAAAGGGATCCATTCAACACAGATCTGCCATGAATGCTGAGATTTTAGCTTCATGTGAAACATTCAGATTACCTGAAGAACTACATTACCCACAATCCTGTTACCCACAGTTATCATGAAACCATGGAGAGAGTTAAATGCTTGAACAGTGCTGATCACTCACTGGACTGAATTTTTCATTCATTCACAGATATTTCTCATTCATTTTCTCCATTAGCAAACTGACTTTTTAAAAACAATATAGACACAATGCTTTCAATTAAGTTAGTAGCTCTGCATTTACATTTATCATTTGGTAGACAATTTTATCCAAAGCAATACTGCATTCAAGGTACACGTTATCAGTTTTGTCGTTAGCACCATTGTCTTCTGTTTGAGCTACAGGCAAGCATTTATCACCAGAATATAATATTTGCGGCACTGCTGATGACATGAAGTACACATAACTCGAGTCTTTTGCTTATCCTGGTCTCCATATTGTTTATACACCATTAGTCTCGCAATGCCTCTTCCCTCACTTCACCTATGAAAGCAAAAAATGCCTCGGGCTGCTCTCATGCAGCAAACAATGCATCACGCGGTCCATAGAAGAGCGAAGCAGAAAAAACATTCACTTTAGCCACAGGACGCCACCACTGATTTTGTCTTTAAAAAGAAAAGTGCGGCTGTCGTGAAGCTGAAAATGATTTAGGTGCAATCAGTGAAATGAGAAGAGAAAAGAGATCAGATTACTGTATGAATATTCACTTGAGTTTACAATTATGGATGTTCTTCCTCTTTTAAGACTGAAGTGAGAACAAAGAGAGAACGTTAATTACACACATCAAGTAAGGAATCTTTTTAATGGCTATCAACATCAAAGCTAATGGAGGACTCAAAAGGGATCCTCAGAGAATAATCAATTGTGAGTGTGTGTGTCTCTGTGTGTAAGTGTGCACGTCCTTCTCTTTGTTTGTGTCTGCGTGCTCAAGAATTGGCAGAATATATTCAGCTCAATCTGTTATTCTCGAAAGAGTCACGGTTTGCCCAAGGAAAAAAGCAACATGTTGGTCTGTCCCGCTGAATAATCAACATCGGTAGTAATTCTGTTTCCCCCCAATATTGAAAATGAACAGCCTGTGTGAGAAGCACAGCTCTGTAGCGAGGGCTTGCCTTGATTTTCAGGGACCAATCGAAACGCTTCGCAGGGCCAGGCATTCTCTCAGATGTTAAGATGTATAAATTATGCAGAAACCAGCTGTTCCAATATTTATTAGCATGTATAAATATGCTTTAATAGATATAAAAACCTGTTATCATTGTATGTAATACATGTCTCCGAACAGAACAGAAAAAATATGGATATCTGCATAATGATTTATTTCGAATTTATTTAAAATACAGTATATTTGGAATTTTCCATTTCTGTTTACCTTTTGAAGTTTAAATTATAAAGTCAAGTCAAGTCAAGTTTATTTGTACAGCGCTTTTCACGATACAAATCATTGCAAAGCAACTTTACAGCAAATTAAGTTTCTACAATATTTAGTGGTAGCTTATCAGTGGTGACTGTCAATTAATGTACATATGGCAGAAATGTACGGAAAAATCAATTTAAGACGTAATAAAACAATTCATTTTTTTTATAATACTAAGTAATACTCTTACTCTCGATACTCAGTCACCAGTGTCACGTGATCCTTTAGAAATTCCGCTGCGGCTGCACCCAGGGTCCGTGGTGTCCCGGCGCTCTCATTGTTTTTGTTGTAGAATACGATAGGGGATATATTCACACGTTATAGAAACAAAAATGATGGTGTATAAAATTGATTTTAAGATAAAAAATTAGACGACAAAGAATTAACTTGACGGAGCTCAAACTCAAAACACACGGCAGCAACAAACAGGCCCCAGTGGTTTCAAAAGTCCTCATTGGGCATTTTTCCTGTTTTGACGTCAACATTTTAAAAAGATTTGCAAAACTTAGTCATAATTCCATTACTTCATGCATTTGTATTTTTATTATATATGTATATATATATGGACAGCATGTTGTTTGCAAAACTGGTAACACTTTACAATAAGGTTCCATTAGTTAATGTTAGTTAATGTATTAAATAACATGAACAAACAATAAACAATACATTTATTACACTATTTATTAATCTTTGTTCATGTTAGATAATGAAAATGTTGTTCATTGTTAGTGTTAATTTACAGTGCATTAACTAATGTTAACTAGCACAACTGTTGATTTTAATAATGCATTAGTAAATGTTGAAATTAACATTAACTAAAATTAATAAATGCTGTAGAAGTATTGTTCATTCTTGGTTCATGTTACCTAAAGTAGTTAGCTAATGTTTACTAATGAACCTTATTTTAAAGTGTTACCGCAAAAATTATATGATTAGTTGTTTAATTGTACTGAAGCCAAAATGAATTTATTGAGAAATTAAACTGGGAAATATTTACTTTGTATTGGAATCTGCATATTACTTGATTGATTTTCATTCATTCAATGTCAATATTTTAGGTTAAAATTTTTGTAAATGTATAAGAGAAAGTTTATATCTTACATCTAGTGTTTTTAAATGTTTTGATGCCAATGATTCTTCCTATAATATAAAAATGATATTGTAAAGACAACGTTATGTTTTATTTATGTATTAGCTGTTTAATTATACTGAAGCCAAAACTGATTTATTTAGATATAAACTTGGAAAATATTTACTTTTTTCTTACTATTTTTTTTTTCTCTCAGATAATAATTTTTTTTTTTTCTAGTTCATTTTAAATGATCCTGTGGTAGGACAAATTACTTTTAAATAAATATCTTATATAAATTCTGAGGTAATAAAAGCTGCATGCATATTTATTTTATTTTTTATTTTTTAAACAGTGTGCTGCATCGTTCTACTAGAGCACCTGTTTAAAATGGTTCGTTTGCTATGCGGCGGAAGCTGAATTTTGCAGCCTCATTTTGTGTTGTTTTGTCACTTACACACCTCAACTAAATTATGCGCCTGCAAATTGTTGATGCGTCAAACTAGGCCGCTTTCCAAAATCCTGCTCTAAAAGAAGCTCAGCCTTAATTGGCAACAGCTATATAGAGATCCAGCAAACCGGCACTCTTCTCTTCTCAGCCCAAGATGCGAAAAAACGTACGGGATCGGCCGAGCCAGCTTTCTTTCAGCTTTCATCCCTGCGATTCTAATGCCGAATTCAGTTGAGCTGTGCAGTGTTTAACCTCTCCACCCCCAGATCCCCAAGGCTCAGGCTGGAATCTCCTCACAGAAATGAAAGCAGTGGTGGGTGTCGCTAGGGGAGTTGAATGAGGAATGCTGAATGACGGTGAGATAATTGGGGCCTGTTGGATCACTCTCTCTCTCTCTCTCTCTTTCTCCCTCTCTCTATGTTCAGATCAAGGGGACAGGAATAGAAGAGGGGAGAACGCTTACTCAGCACAGCTGAGCACCTTTAAGAGCACACAGACATGCTCATGTACACTGCGAGAAACCAAGGCAGCTGTGCAAACTCATTATGTGCTTTAATTATGTTGACTTTGAGTTTACATGTACAGCAAAAGGCTGATAACTAACAAAATTCAACTCATTATAAAAGCCTGAAAATGCAAAAACAAACAAACAACTTTCCTGTTTTGACATCAAAACTATACAGACTTGCACACTGTATAAGCAGCCAGAACATGTGTAAACTTACTCATTTTCTGTAGTGTGGATATGTACACAACCATTCAAACATTTGGGGTCAATAAGATTTTATTTTTGTTTTCCAGCTCTCTTATGCTCACCAATGCTGCATTTATTCAATTAAAAATACTGTAAAACTATAATATTTTAAAATATTTTTGCACTTTAAAATAACTGCTTTTTGTCTTTTCTGAATACAAATATTAACTTCTTAAAAATCAATCAATCAATTAATCAATCTTACTGACCCCAACTGTAGTGTATGTTGTTCAAATTAATCAATTAGAACCAAAACATGAAATTTGGTTATTGGTGCTAAAAATGCTAAACAATTGCACTGACAATGTGGTAGTTTTTTTTTCTGTTTTTCAATGTTTTATCAATTGTCTGAAAGGGATTTTCAGTTGAAAAGTTCTAAACAAGCATTTACAAGTCACCACAGTTTGTCATTTTGGTAAAAGTTAAGATACAAACTGTTTTATTGTTCATGCTCTTGAGCTACAATAATTGTTTCTGTTTTTCTTGGTGTTGAACAGTCACATTTATCTTGGCAGATATTTATATATATTGTTTTATTGGTAACATTAAGTAGTAAGTGCTACAAATAAATAGTAGTAAGTAATTCAATGAAGTTGCAATTTATTTATTTATTTTTTGTTTACACCTATCGAACATTAAATTTCTTTTACTTTTATATTACCGTTGAATTCCAGATTTTGTTTTTTTCACTTTACTCTCAAATTGCAATTTTTTTAGACCATATAAAAAAATCCCAAAATTAGGGCACAATGTACTGTATTCAATTGTATTTTGTATTTATTTTTTACATGTGCTTTACCTGTATTTTGTTTTTTCACTGTTTATGTGTTTTAGAGTTAACAGAAATGACCTTACGATTAATGGATAATGTCCCCGTAATGAGCTGTCAGTAACTTTTCTGTTGTTTTACAGATTTTAGTGTAGTTTAAAGCAGAATTTAAAACAAATAAGAAATTCCCAGGAGTTTCTCATGTTGTACAGTTTCATCAATAGCGTGAGATTCAGTTGCTTTTCAAGTAATAAATGACTGTATACTATATGGGATTTGAACACAGGACAAGTTGTATCTGAAGTATGCTGAGCAGGAAGTTTTAATTTCATGAATTTTACTTTAGAAGCCACCTTGAAGCAAAAGTGATTTATTTATTCGATTTTCTATATGTGCTTATCAAAAACTGCCCCATTGTTGGGAAAAAAAATTTGTTGCACGGCACTTACCTGCCTCGCATGTTGCTGTCGAGAATGTTGTCCTTGGTGTGTATCGTGGAAAAAGCGTTACTAAGTGCTGGACCTTTAGCTGGTGGCATGTTTACCCATGAGACCTGAGGCTGGTGACACATGCTTTTACTTTGACTAATAAATCATTGACGGCCTGATGTGCATCGATGGCAATGCGGTGTCAGTTTTGATTCTTGATTAGCATTTCTGTCACTTTGCTTTACATTTAACATAACTCCAGCTGCGCAGCTCAATCGGAGCTGTTCAACGGCATGACAATGATGAGCCATTCCTCAAAATGACTGCCTGTCATGACAACATGTCCACTAGAAGGGAAGAGCATCTGAAAGCTCTGTACTCGCCGAAAGGGCCCTTGCAGTAGAGTAGGGGAGAGCGGGGCACAAAGTAACACTTTTTGACTTTCTCAAATTGTGTAAATCCACATGGGGTTCAGAGTATAATTTTTTTATCCACAGTAATTTCACACTTATCTAGTACAAATATGTCGCTCATGTTCAGCGATATCTTCAAAAAACTTTTGAATTTAGGTGCACTTTTTTTCTCTATATAATGTTGATATGGTAACTAGTAAATGCTGTAAATTTGGTTATGCTAGCATGTGTGGAAATATTTAAACCACGTGTGTTACAACTTACCCCGCGTTACTTTGTGTCTCGCGCTCCCCTAATAGCCGGACGGCTGAGTGTATCAAACATCAGGGTTATTGATTCTAAAAACAGCAGGCTTACTCAACGCTTTTGGCCATTTTTGAAAGCAGTATTGAGTGATTGTGTGTGGTATTAAATGAGCTGTTTAACAACTGCCCAGAAAACGTGTGCTGGCGACGGAGTTTATGCTTCATTGGCACCTTGTAGCTGTTGAGTTGCAAATGGCAGCTCCCACCTTCAACATGCTAATGAGAAGGTGTTGTGAATCAGCTCTTCATATTTTAACTCCCTTACATGATCTCCAGGGCAGTCAGCCTGAGTCAGAGCTGCTAACTGTGAAACGCTCTCTTAACAGAGAAGCCAAGGACAGTCGCTAAGACTTTACGGCCTGTTCCAGCTACTCGCTGTGTCTTAAACACATTTGCGCTGCTGTGAGGCAGAGCTATTATCAGATACTGAACTAAACCCAGTTTTGCTTGGTTTTGCGTCAGCTTCGGTTCTGTATTTGAAATGCCGCATGAGAGTCATCTTAAAGTTTGCTGTTGTCATAACCATCGGCGCGTGTCTTGTCTTCTGTCAGCTCTGCACAGGAATAAACAAGTGGCAGACACATTGCTTACTGCGACTGTGATTCCTGTCTAAATGCAGGCGAATCTTCTTGTAAATCTAAATCTGGCAATGTTCTGTTGCTTCCTCGGTAGATTCCTGTGCCATGATAACTAAAACTGAAATGTTCATAAAATTAAAATAAAAATAAAAAGTAGACTGCAACCATCCAAATCTGATATTAACTATTAACTATTTTATGTAGTTATGTACTCTTATGTACTAATGTACTCTTAAATGTTGCCTTCCAATTATATAAACTGATCATGATGGATAAATTATTATTATTATTATTATTATTATTATTATTATTATTGTTGTTGTTGTTGTTGTTGTTGTAACACTTTACAATAAGGTTTCATTTGTTAGCATAATTACTGTACTTCAGTTAGCAAGAATTTACATTGAAAAATACTTAATCATATTTAATGATAATTTCAAATTTACTAATGCATTAATAAAATCAAAAGTTATATATGTTAATATTATTTAATCAATCTGAGCCAACATGAACTAACAATGACCAGCTGTATTTTTTCAACTAACATTAACAAAGATTAATAAATACTGTAACGCACGTTTTGCTTCTTGTTAGTTAAGGTAATTCATTAAGTAACAATAACTAATGTAAAATGTTACTATTATTATTATTATTAGTAGTAGTATTATTATTATATAAACCATAAATGCACTATTGGTATGTATACCAATATAACTCACATATAATAAATTAAATATAATATAACATTAATAAAAAGAACATGGATCTGTATGGAAATATAATATTGCTGTTTAATGTTATGTATATACTTATTAATATTTTAAATTAGCTTTACATTTGTGTTTTTGTCATTTTTATGTTTAATTAATTCACTTAATTTGATTAATTGCAAATGCCATTAATTCAATATATATGTTAATTGACTGACAAATCTATTATGAATATTCATTGTATTATTATAAATTGCCATACATTAATTACATTGTTGTTATTATCAATTATTTTACTGATATGACAATATTGATTTTGACAGATGTATCTATTTAGCTTTAATTTATATTACTTTCAATTTTAGCTTTAGTAATTTTAGTACTTCAACTTAAACTTCTTTTATTTCAGTTTGCCATGGCAGCATTTCTAATTAGTTGGTTAAGTGTAAGTTTTACATCTAATATTTATATTTGATTTGATTTCAACTTTATCTCAATTAACAAAAATGGCATTTAATAATTTTAACAATAGCATCACTGTAATTAACAATAACTAGTGAGGCCAATATATGTAAATGACTGAAAACCAAGTGACCAGTTACAGGATGTATGATATACACAAATTATTTATGAACTGCCACATGTAAAATGGCTCACGTTATACTGTTATTTAATTTTGAACTTCTGCCATAAGTGTGAAATTCTCCTTCACATAATGTGATGATTTAATTATGATTTAATTATACATTGCTCATTATATATGTGGGGTTCTGTTTCTCTCTCTTCCCCTCCAGTGTTTTCTCTTTTTTTCACACTACATTAAACACACAAAGCTGGTCCTCTGGGTCTGGTGCAGCTCTCTGATTTGTTTCAGAGTTGGCCGTACAATACGCTCTGGTGCCTGACCTTTGCCGGGGGCAGCTGACCTACATTGTGCTGAATATAGAAGATCCTCTTTATGTCTTTTCCACAGAGAGGTTGTACCTTCATGAGGAATGTTTTGTAGGGAAATGTACTTGTGAGAAAGCTGGCAAATTTATCACTGCAGCTTACAAAATGTTACACCAATGTTTGTTTGTTTTGTTTTTTCCTTTTTTTCAGAAAGCAACTTTTTGACAGACATAAACTTGTTTGTACAGTTTATTTATATATATTTTTTTTTTTGCCTCACACGGTCTGCATGTTCTTAATCAGAACTGAGGCTCAGATGAGACTGTGCTGAACTGCTTCCAAAAGCAAAAGCATTAATTAATATTTCTCCATGTTCTTTCCTAACAAGAAAATTACGTGATAATGGGGCCTAACTGCCCTGCATCTGCTAGAGTCGCTTGCTAGTGCTGATTAAATGCACTGTGGCCTAAAGGTTGCGATGTGACATTGATATTGTTATGACTTCATTATGATAATTCAGATTTCTCATATCCAACTGCCTCTTCGTAATAACCTCTTTGTACTGGTAAAATGAACTGCCCTGTACAGATGCTATTCATATGTGTTTGGGTTTTACAGCCTTAGTGTCAGCAGTCATAGCGTTACAAGCAGGACTGCGGTAGTTGAACAGCTGCATTAGTGGAATGGTACAGGGACTCCGTGTGGCCACACAGGTCCCTCTCCATCTCACCCTTGGACTTTTTCACACATCTTGAGTCACACCTGCCTCAGAGTCCGTCTCAGCTCACTTAGCCGTGCTCCTCTGATCTCCAGTGTTATATTCCCAAATATAACACTTATATCAGTGACTTCATTTAAAGTTTAGCACAGTCTCAGGTCGTTTAGCTGTTCTGGTCTCAGCTGAAATTTTATTCTGACAGTTCCAACCACATATCACTAACCATACATCAAGCACTGTGGAGTTATTGTTAGTAGATAGGTCTGCAAATTTAATGTGTTAATCATGTGTGAATATAAAAATAATAATTAATACTCTAAAAAAATATTCAGTGCTGTTGCTTTTTTTTAAGCAAATATTTATATACAGTGCACTACTGGTCAAGAGTCTGGGGTGGGTAGAATTTTTTAATTTGTTCAAAAGACGTTTCTTATGCACACAAAGGCTACATTTATGATCAAAAATTAAGTAACATCAGAAATATTGTGAAATATTATTTTCATATTAATAATATTATTATAATTATACCAATAATTAATATAATATTATTAATAATTAATATAATAATAATGTTTATTATTTTCAATGTTGAAAACCGTTGTGCTGCTTAATAAATCACACACACACACACACACACACACACACACACACACACACATATATTGATATGACATTGAAATTACAGATTTTTACAGAAATTTATTTGTATGACAATTTATTCAGATCTTACAAATAACAATTTACAAAGAGAGGTCTTTTTCCCACTGAGTGTTCTGCTTTTCTCTACACTTGTTTTGTGGAAATAAACATGTAAATGTGCAAAGTGAGACAATTTCAGCTCCTGCTCATGCAGACGTTCTGATTTCACAGGTTCTGAAGTTCTTTGTAAGTGTTGCTCAGCAGTGGTCTTCTGTACTCCTTAGTATTCAATAACAAGATTGGTTTCGTTGAATGGCTTTCACACCTGCCATCATAATGGAAGGTCAAATATTAGAAATAAGTGCTATTCAAATCCTCTGTAATTGAATATTTGAATGGCCAATTAAAATCCCTGTTGGAGGTTTAGATAAGGGAAATTAGCTTTTCTTTATTCACCTCCCTTTGAAAAGCTTTCCTCCCATTCACCATTATTCCCCGGAATTCTGTCATTCTGATTTTCCTTATACTTTTACCTCCATTATTGGACATGCTGGTTTAATAATAATAGTGCAGAAGAAACTTTGCATTTTCCTCTATTTTGCAGATGAAAAGGCCTGGAGAGTTGTGCAGTTTCTGTGGGTGAGGCACAGCATTCACACCCACCCCAAAAAATGGATTTAGCCGTACTTCCCACATATTCTAAGAAATATTCCTGTTGCTGCTGTCCACTCCTGAATTTGTATTGTTCCTGCCTCGTTTGAGTTTTCTGATGTTTGTTAGGAGCATTGTGCCCCCTCAGATTTGTAAAACAAGTGGCTTTTAATGCAGCTTCAAAGAGGAAAGAGAGAGAGAGAGAGAGAGAGAGAGAGAGAGAAAATATTTATATCTTTGATAATTAGGTTGCATAATTCTAACAAACAAAGATGTTTGTCTTCACCCATTCACACAGCTAAGTTTGGTTGATCAGTCGTGTTGCACCTTCCACTGATAATTTGCTTTAAACTGTATATTCCGTTGTCATCATCTACCCACTCTTGTGTCACTTGAAACTAATGTGACCCTTTTCCCATGGAACACAAAAGGAGTTATTTAGCTACTATTTTCCCCCCCCAAAAAAGAAAGAAAAAGAAAAAACTAAAATATTATATATGAACTCATTAAATCAAAACTATACCTTTAGACTAATACATTTAACATTATATACTTTTTTCTGTCCTTTGTTCATGACGTCTCCCATCTTTGCCTCATTACAAGAGGCAATCCGATCAATAGCAGCAGGTTTTTGTGTTGGATTATTTTTAGTTCGCTTAACACACGTTCTGTGTGATACTGTAAGTGTGTTGGGGGAGGAGCGTTTCTGTGCGTCTATATCGAATTTCAGTTCCCTTGTGGTTCGCTGCTGAGAAACAGAGAGACACAAACTTGTAAAAATGACAATTCTCTGTAAAATTCTCTCTGAAACTAAGACTTTGTCAGCTTGTGCATCACGAGAGGTCTCTGTCAAAACAGTCAGATGCTTGTTCCAACTGTGGTCCTTGATTTTGTAGCCTATGGTTCTGTGATTTAGTTAGTCAGATTGATGAATTTAACATCTGAAAAAATATTGACATTTTTAGCGAAAAGTTTTGTTTCACTAAGAAATGAAGTCCTTTGGAAAAAAAGTCTGCGGCAGAAGGCATGTTGTCCATCCAATATTAAGTGAAGTGAAGTGACGTGTGGCAACCCATACCCAGAATTTGTGCTCTGCATTTAACCCATCCAAGTGCACACACACACCCCCGGAGCAGTGGGCAGCCATATTGTTGTGGTGCCCGGG
>NW_015631707.1:366771-383316 GCF_001515625.1 Sinocyclocheilus rhinocerous
TCACACACACACACACACACACACACACACACACACATATATTGATATGACATTGAAATTACAGATTTTTACAGAAATTTATTTGTATGACAATTTATTCAGATCTTACAAATAACAATTTACAAAGAGAGGTCTTTTTCCCACTGAGTGTTCTGCTTTTCTCTACACTTGTTTTGTGGAAATAAACATGTAAATGTGCAAAGTGAGACAATTTCAGCTCCTGCTCATGCAGACGTTCTGATTTCACAGGTTCTGAAGTTCTTTGTAAGTGTTGCTCAGCAGTGGTCTTCTGTACTCCTTAGTATTCAATCACAAGATTGGTTTCGTTTAATGGCTTTCACACCTGCCATAATAATGGAAGGTCAAATATTAGAAATAAGTGATATTCAAATCCTCTGTAATTGAATATTTGAATGGTCAATTAAAATCCCTGTTGGAGGTTTAGATAAGGGAAATTAGCTTTTCTTTATTCACCTCCCTTTGAAAAGCTTTCCTCCCATTCACCATTATTCCCCGGAATTCTGTCATTCTGATTTTCCTTATACTTTTACCTCCATTATTGGACATGCTGGTTTAATAATAATAGTGCAGAAGAAACTTTGCATTTTCCTCTATTTTGCAGATGAAAAGGCCTGGAGAGTTGTGCAGTTTCTGTGGGTGAGGCACAGCATTCACACCCACCCCAAAAAATGGATTTAGCCGTACTTCCCACATATTCTAAGAAATATTCCTGTTGCTGCTGTCCACTCCTGAATTTGTATTGTTCCTGCCTCGTTTGAGTTTTCTGATGTTTGTTAGGAGCATTGTGCCCCCTCAGATTTGTAAAACAAGTGGCTTTTAATGCAGCTTCAAAGAGGAAAGAGAGAGAGAGAGAGAGAGAGAGAGAGAGAGAAAATATTTATATCTTTGATAATTAGGTTGCATAATTCTAACAAACAAAGATGTTTGTCTTCACCCATTCACACAGCTAAGTTTGGTTGATCAGTCGTGTTGCACCTTCCACTGATAATTTGCTTTAAACTGTATATTCCGTTGTCATCATCTACCCACTCTTGTGTCACTTGAAACTAATGTGACCCTTTTCCCATGGAACACAAAAGGAGTTATTTAGCTACTATTTTCCCCCCCAAAAAAAGAAAGAAAAAGAAAAAACTAAAATATTATATATGAACTCATTAAATCAAAACTATACCTTTAGACTAATACATTTAACATTATATACTTTTTTCTGTCCTTTGTTCATGACGTCTCCCATCTTTGCCTCATTACAAGAGGCAATCCGATCAATAGCAGCAGGTTTTTGTGTTGGATTATTTTTAGTTCGCTTAACACACGTTCTGTGTGATACTGTAAGTGTGTTGGGGGAGGAGCGTTTCTGTGCGTCTATATCGAATTTCAGTTCCCTTGTGGTTCGCTGCTGAGAAACAGAGAGACACAAACTTGTAAAAATGACAATTCTCTGTAAAATTCTCTCTGAAACTAAGACTTTGTCAGCTTGTGCATCACGAGAGGTCTCTGTCAAAACAGTCAGATGCTTGTTCCAACTGTGGTCCTTGATTTTGTAGCCTATGGTTCTGTGATTTAGTTAGTCAGATTGATGAATTTAACATCTGAAAAAATATTGACATTTTTAGCGAAAAGTTTTGTTTCACTAAGAAATGAAGTCCTTTGGAAAAAAAGTCTGCGGCAGAAGGCATGTTGTCCATCCAATATTAAGTGAAGTGAAGTGACGTGTGGCAACCCATACCCAGAATTTGTGCTCTGCATTTAACCCATCCAAGTGCACACACACACCCCCGGAGCAGTGGGCAGCCATATTGTTGTGGTGCCCGGGGAGCAGTTGGGGGTTCAGTGCCTTGCTCAAGGGTCTCACCTCAGTCGTGGTATTGAGGGTGGACGAGAGCGCTGGGTGAGAGCGAGATGATGTGATTAATGATCTTACCCGGGGAAAACAAAAAATAAATGTCTTCAAGTCATGGGTTTTGGCCTGCCCAGACTGATCCACAATACTATATCAGTAATATTTGATGGATTATTGTGTGTATACACCACATTGTGAGGAAAAAGGAAACTCTCATTATTCAGCAGGGCAATGGAGGAATAACATGGCTGATATTTAAAAAAAAATGCATCAGAACAAATCATAATGTTAGAATATAATTTAGGTAATTGCGTGCACCTTTCTATTATGTTCAAGACACGCAGGTTTCGCTAATCTTCCAACCCTTTTTATTTCATATGATGATACATTTATGAGTAGAGTCTAAAAAGGTGTATCAGAAATGAAGTTGAAATATTCAGGTGGCCTACTCTTTTATTTTCAAACTGATCAGCTAATACCTTCATAATGTTTAGAAGCACGCCGTGTTACTTTGTTGTAAATGTTGTAATGTATGCACACATGAACATTGTGGGTCAGAAGACACAGTCAAGCTCATAAGGGCTGATTTATTGAATTTTGTGTGTGTGTGTGTGTGTGTGTGTGTGTGTGTGTGTGTGTTCTTTTGGTTGGTTGTTGGAAAGTTTTCTACTGCAGTAAAGAAAGTATTCTAAGCAAAATTGCTTTGAGAGTTTTGACATGCAATGAGCAGAAAAGTCCCTTAATTTTCTTTCTTCTTGTTTTTTTATTTTTTAAATAATAATAAATTGTATAAAAACATAAATGGGAATATTCTTAGGAAAATTTTTCATTAAAGACTCTTAAGATAAGATAAATTTAGAAGCAAATATAAACACCTGTGAAATGCATATATATATATATATATATATAGAGAGAGAGAGAGAGAGAGAGAGAGAGAGAGAGAGAGATATACACTATGAGTATGAACATTTTTATGTGAAGTCATTTTTTGAAAGAGATGAATACTTTATTCAGCAAAGAATGATTTCCGAAGGATCAATCAACACTGAAGACTGGAGCAATGATGCTGAAAATTCATCACAGCAATAAATGACTGTACATTTTTAAAATTATTCAAATAGCAAACAGTTACTTTAAATAGTAATAATATTTTACATTATTGTTTAAACTGTTATTGATCAAATAAATCCAACTTTGGTGAGCATAAGAGACTTTACAAAAACATTACAAAATCTTACCGACCTTAAACTTTTGAAGTATGTTTTACCATATAATCCAATTATTTGTACAATAAAAATACTAAAACATAAAAATGTGCATTCAGATGTGATTACATTGTAACTTTTCTCTGGATTTGTTGGAATCTTCTGACCTGTTATTAGAATATCACTGCTATTGATCAGAGAAAGATCACTACAGCAGTGTTTCCCTTCCGAAACCACCGGTATGAGTTCCTGTTGCGTCTTTTCTTTGAACAGTTCTTGTCTTCATGTGTGAATGACTCTATGAACATTAATAGTGTGACAACTAACAGCACACTAACACACTGTCTCTCGCAGCTGCTTTCTGCTTTCTGCCTCCCTCGGCTGTAAAACTGCAGTTGATTCTCTCTCATTTTAGAGCACTCACCACATAGGACCCATAATGCCTTGAGTGCTCACATAAACCACGTCAACCGAGGCTTTTCAGATGCCTCTCTCTACATCCATGTCATCCTGCCTTTAACAAATGGTGGAGGGAGGACAAAAAATAAGAGGAAAATGGACTGGGGGGAGGAGGTGGCGGTGGTGTTGGGATGCTCTCCCCGCTCGCTGTCCCGCCGATGCTCTCATCCAGTGAGCGAGTGCTGGCCTCAGGCAGGATAACATGAGAGAGCTCTCGGTGCTTGCTAATCTCCCCACCCACCAGCGCTGACCTGTGCGCTTTGACTGCAGGAGAGACCCAGCCCTCCATCAATGTCACAGTCAGAACTAATGAGAGCCAGAGGCCGCAGGGTCACTGTGACTGAGCTGATTTGCCTACTGATAAGCGATGACGGAGCCTTGGAGAGGGATTGTATGACTGTCTAGGATTAGATTAGCTCCACTGTGCTGAAGTGTACAATCTATGAGCTCACAGAGTTGAAACTTGGTCGCAACCTTGGCGAGGACGGGTGGCCTTTACGTGCACTGCTGTTAACAAGTTTAGGTATTAACCCTAGAATGCATAAACAGGTCAAACTCTAAAAATAAATTTTAGAAAAACATATTACTACAACTTAAATAAATGCATGGTTGCAAGTTAAAAATTCTATTTATTGATTTAATTAATCCTTTTAAGTTGCAAAAATTATTTGATATAATAATGTTTGAGGTGTGTTGACATAATGTTGATCATTACATCAATTTAATATTATGGGTAATTTAAACTAACAATTTTGCATTAATCTTGTTTTTTTATTTTTTTTTATTTGGTTGTGGATTCCTACATGCTTTGCATAGAACTGGATAAGGATAATAAATGTTCAAATCAGGTGTTCTAAAGTTTTTTAGTAGGGAAAGACCTGTTAGTACGGAGCCCCTAAAGGGACATGGTGGTGGAAAAAAATCAGAGTGAGTGAAAAAATTTGGGGTGGGAGGAAAAAATATTTTTCAGATTTTTTGCGTTCCCTCGAGAAACTTTGCATTCCCTCACAAAACTTTTGCGTTCTCTCGCAAAGATATTTGCGTTCCCTCGCAAAACATTTGCGTTCTCTCGCAAAAACGTTTGCGTTCTCTCTGTATAAATACAGTTTATTAATAAATCATAGCCTACATGAAAGTTGGAAAACCCAGAAGAACTCCTCAGGTTACGTATGTAACCCTAGTTCCTCGAGGGAACGAGACGCTGCGTCGAAAAACGCTAGGGGAACGCCCTTCAGCGTGACGGGCTCTGAATCTCGTGTGTAATCAGAGCCTCCTGGTCATTACGTCACCCGCCGTGACGTCTCGCCCATCTATTGGTCTGATTACACACGAGATTCAGAGCCCGTCACGCTGAAGGGCGTTCCCCTAGCGTTTTTCGACGCAGCTCGAGTTCCTGAAGAGGAACAGAAGCGTTTACACATATGAGTAATGACTGCACTGTAATATCATGCTTGTACCATGTAAATGTAATGAACATAGGCTATAGCATGTGCAATGCTAGCTATTGATTTAAATTAGACGGTTCCAGGGCCACCACTCAGTTGTGTTAAAATTAGTTGGAATAACTTAGAAAATAGAAAATAACATTACTCGTGTGCATCTTGAGACAAAACAATGGCACTGCCATATTTTAAGAGATGTCAGTGCAAGTTTCTTTTAGGTAGAACAGCCCAGACATACATATATGGCGCTTTTCCACTGCATGGTATGGCTCGGCTCGGTTTGCGTTTCCACTGCAGTTTAGTACTACTTTAGAGTGGGCGGGATTATAGACATGTCGTTATAGTTGTGCCGCCTCTACTGCCGTGACCTCCTGAAAAACTTTTTCATTCCACGTCGTCCCATCAAGCTCTCGCTGGATCCGCTCCTCGGCTATCAACGAGAGGAACGTCTGTACTTCCTCAACAGTCTACGAAACAGCCATTATTTTCCTGTTTAAAAAAAGGTGCACTCATTCGAAACTGTTGCGTTTGTTCAAAAAATGTTGCATTGGATCCTCGCTGGCTGTGCTGATTAATCTAGCAGGTCTAGTGTCTTGTGTCGCAAGTTCAATGACGCAGGTAGTGACGATTCTCTCTGTATGCATTCATGCATTTTAAGGTTAATTCTGTGGGACAGCTTGACCACATGTGTAACAGTCACAAGCAAGCAAGAAAGAAGATGCAGAAGATGTACCTTCTTCATTCTCATCAATCAGTTTACTGCAAAACAAATAATTTCTTCATTGCTTGTTAAAGAGATTAAATGTGCTGTACGTAGTTTTCAGTGCAATAATGATTTTTCCCATTTCCCATTTCTCCCCGCTCTTTTGCGATTTCTGACAGTAGAATAAGTGATGTTAGACAGATATTGCTCCCAGATGATTTCACAATGCCATTCAAGTACCTGATTACAGGCTCCTAGGTAATTTGCATGTTATTATGCCACTGGTTTTGTACAGTGAAAGAGCATGGCTGTAATTGTCTAACTTTTATCATGTAATTACACTGCTGTTTGCACTCTGTAATAATCTTAAATTCTATGGTAGGAGTTATTTGGCAGATTTAATCATAGTGGCATGTGTGCCAGCTGGGATGTATTTATTTTTTATTCTGAGATTTTCAGTTTCACGTTGCCTCGTGAACGACAGCACAAAGGATTTCACTCGCTTTCGTCTTTTACATATCAGCCGGATGTTTCCTTTGTGTGAAAGACATTAGTGAGTGACCTCTAACTCTCGTCCTGTGATGTACAGTGTCATTTGCCTCGACTACACTGTCCCAGATGACATGAAACACAGCAGGAGACAAAATAGCGATGAATAATTACGCCGAACCTGAAAACAGTTCCACAGATAGCATCTTATCACTTGGTCAGTGTAGAGGCTTATCACCTTCTTCTTAGCTCACCTGAAAGCATATTCAAGACTTTAATCTCTAGCTGAAATGAAGTGCATATTTAAGCGAGCGGTAGGAGCCCGCGGCGTATGGGTTTCAGGCAACCGAGGTTTGTTCTCTACCAGGCAGACGGCAACACTTCCATCTGTTTGCCTCTCAGGGGTGTGGGAACGAGAAATGCGGCATCTTTCTCATTCAAGATGAGACTCTTGATGCCTTTATTTTGGCTGGGCTCTCCTTGTCAGGAGGCTGATAGCGGTATTGGCAGCTCTCAGGAAGACTGGCAGCAGGTGTAATCAATACGACCATCCCACGTCAGTGGGAGACAGCCGAGCCCAGAGGCTGGCCATCCATCAGCGCTCCAGCAGGCCTCGGGTCCACCTGGATCATCCTACATTGCACTCACTACAGAGGATGTGCATAAATAAAAAGGTTGTTTTAATTAGTTGTTCCTCCTCTGAAGTTTATTCAATTATTTTTCCTCCCTAAGTGCCATTAAGAGATACTTAAATAATGCATTGTCTGCTCAATCAAAGGCAGACTCCGTTATCGTCTGTCTGAGGAATTAAAAGTATAGCTAGCATCTTTGAAATATTAAAACAGCCCCCAGCATGCTAACGACTAACACTTTTTTAGAAAAAAATAAAATTGTATAGTTTAATTTTTTTGTGGCAGTACACAAGAGGCAGTTCTTTTTTTAAATTAATCAGCTAGGGCCTAATAAATATTAATTGCATGACAGTGCATAATTACAATTCATAAGCCAGGATTATACTTACAGATCGTGCAGATCGTTTATACACTTCAGGAGTTGGAAAAAAAAAATGAGTGTTTAGTTGCATCTAAAATGTATTTTTTAACAGGTGACACTGTGTGCAGTATGCTTCAAATATATATATATATATATATATATATATATATATATATATATCTCATTAAAGATTTTGAAGATAAACAATGTTTACATTTTATTCATTGTTCATGTTCATGTTCTCTGCCCTTGTGAAAAAGTGCACTCAGTTGTATTGAATTTGTACTTGAAATCATATTATGTCATGTCATGTCACGTCACTTCATATATCATGTCATGTCATCATCATAAAAGTATATTTTAATTTTTAAAAAATTACCTGCAGATAATATAATATTAATTAAATAAAAGGCCACTAATGAGAGCACACCTTCATTGCAATGTTTCTTAACACACTTAATTAAACTTTAAAAAAAAGTGCACTTTGTAATAATGTCAAATAAAATTTTGTATAGTACATGTTTTAATAATATTTTGTTGTGCTTTGTAGAACTACACTTATTCTGATGTGTTGATTAACATACTAAAGTACACACTAAATGTAAAGTATGTACTTGATTATAATTTTAGTACATGAAGTATATCATTTTATAGTATATTTTATAATATAATATAATTTTAGTATATTTTAGTATATAATTTTAATATATAATTTTAAATGTACTAAAGTGCAACTTGATCATTACAAATATTTTTAAATACAGTGTATTACATTTTCAATATAAATGACATTAAAGTATATTTTAGTTTACCTTAAATGCTTGCCGGAACATTTTTCTAAACATTTTAACCATATTTCAAAAACAATATAATGAATTATGAAATTACATATACATATGTACTGAGGTCTACTTAAGAGGGTCAACTTTAAAATGACTCTAAAGTTGAGCAAATTGCATTTAATATAAATTTTATTTCAATTAACATGCACTTTAAGTGTCCAAAAACATACGTTCAGTTTGCACTTCAAGTTATAGTTAACCCAAAAATGAAAATTATGTCATAATTTATTCAACTTCAAGTTGTTTCTAACCTGTAGGAGTTATTTTCTTCTTCAGAATTGAAGATATTTTGAAAAATGTTGATGTCAATGGCTACCAGCAACTGTTTGGTTACCAGCATTTTTCAAAATGTCTTCTTTTATTTTCAAAAGAAGTAAGAAACTCATTGGAACAACTTGAGGTTAAGTGGCAGAATTTTCATTTTTGGGTGAATTATGCCTTTAAGAAAATTCTTTTGAAATATATTATTTCCATAATAAGTACTCTTTTTAAAAGTACAGTGAAGTGTACTTTTTCACAAGGGTGGGAATCAAACCCATAACCTTAAGGTTGCTAGCACTATTCTTTACCAGTTGAGTAACAAGAACACTGTCACACTGTAATGTGTGTTTTTAACAGACCCACAGTTCTTTCAGCTTTCCCCTTTCTTTCCTCTTGTGTCTGCTTATTATTAGATGCCCACTGTTGCCTGGCAAAAATATATTTTTGAACTGAATTTAAGAGATTAATTCAGCACAACATTCTAATGAATTGAATAAAACTTGATTAGTTAAGTTGCAAAAGTTAAATAATTATTAATGAAGCCCGTTTTCACACGTAATATGGTGTTAGCGCTTATTTTTCTGAACATTAATTTTTTTACAGACGATGTTTGTGTGAGACTCTATTCAGAGGACAGGTTGTTCACTTACCCACTGAGTTTAAGAATGCAAGAATCACTAAGCATCGAGGCCGAGAGCAGCTGGAGATAGTCACAGCATGTGTCGGGAGATAAGCAGAGCGTGAAGAAAAAGAGAGTTTGCAGAAGGTGAAGTCTGAAATGTTAAAGAGGCCCAGCATTAGTCACCCTGTGCTGATTCTCCATGTAGGGCCACTGTTGGTGCATGTAGAGATAACTGAGTCACGCCTCTCTCCAAGAACCATCGAGAGGAAGCGCGGTTGTGGCGTGAAGCATGGCACAGAACAGCTCGCTGCGTCTCTGTTGACGTGCCGGAGAGAGGGCAGAGTGCCAGGCAGCATGCTGAGGTGACATTTGTGGTAAGCATTCCCAAACAGCAGCACAGCACCACTAGCAGCAGATCCGCTTTCATATGAGTCAGTCATGCTCCCTCACTGACTCCCCCTGTTGCTAATGACCGGCACAACCTCACACGTACACCAGGAGCGCTTTCCAACCTACCTGGCCATACAGCGTTCATTCCTGTAACATGTGGAAGCGGGATCATCATCGCGCTGTGAGTTCGTTGTTTTGAAACAAGCTCCTCAGCAGATGTTCAATATAGCCAAGAGAAGTGCTGAATAATAGTGATTTTAGCACAGCATGAAGCTAATTGCCTAAAAACCCAACCTGGGTTAAGAATTTCTTACTGATTTCTGGCAAGAGCAATATAATAAAAATGTAGGTTCAATAAACTTATTAACTCATGAAGTTTCAAAGGTTTGGGATTAATTTTATTTTATTGTTTTATTTTATTTTTTATTTATATTTTTAATATTTTAATATATATTTTTAAATCTCTTACACTCACCAAAGATGCATTTATTTGATCAAAAAATACAACTAAATATTTATTTTTTTAATATATTTTTAAAATCTCTTACACTCACCAAAGATGCATTTATTTGATCAAAAATACAACTAAATGTTATTACAATTTAAAATAAGTGTTTTAAAATGCAATTTATTCCTGTGATGCAAAGCTGAATTTTCAGCATCATTACTTCAGTGTCACATGTTTCTTCAAAAAGGTTGATGCTACAGAACCATTTCTTATTAGTATTAATGTTGAAAACAAGTGATATATTTTTTGTGGAAATCAGGAGGATTGTTTTTTCAGGATTCTTAGAAAGTTAAAAAGAGCATAATTTATTTGATATACAATTTTTTTGTAACAATATAAATGTCTTTACTGTGACTTTTGATCGATTTAATGCATACTTTCTAAACAAAAATATTAATTTCTTAAAAAAAAAAAGTGTAGTGTATTACAGATAACAGAAAATTAAAACTTAATAGAAACTGCAAATTCTGTGGTCTTTACAATATCACACTTAATATTTTTCCTAATAAAACTTTTAAAAACTTTTTTTATTATTCTAATCTTAAAACAACCATAAAAACAAACACTGACAATACAGTTCCAAACAATAGTCAAAAGTTCACAAGGTTAAACAGAAACACAAACAAACAATGACAACACAATTTCATATAATATTAATATAAATGAATACTCATTAGCAACTTGAAAAAGCTATGTCTTATATATTCCCTCATATTTATATTAGAGGATCTCTCGGTAGGGAATCACCATATTTAGAGGTTTATCTGTCGGCTGTTTATAGTTGATAAACAATCTGGCATTTGCTATATGCATATAGAATGTGCAGTCATAAAACTTAATAGAAACTGCAAATTCTGTGGTCTTTACAATATCACACTTAATATTTTTCCTAATAATAAAACAATCTTTTTTTATTATTCTAATCTTAAAACAACCATAAAAACAAACACTGACAATACAGTTCCAAACAATAGTCAAAAGTTCACAAGGTTAAACAGAAACACAAACAAACAATGACAACACAATTTCATATAATATTAATATAAATGAATACTCATTAGCAACTTGAAAAAGCTATGTCTTATATATTCCCTCATATTTATATTAGAGGATCTCTCGGTAGGGAATCACCATATTTAGAGGTTTATCTGTCGGCTGTTTATAGTTGATAAACAATCTGGCATTTGCTATATGCATATAGAATGTGCAGTCACAGGTGTGCATTCATTTCCATTTTACAACAGGTTCAAAAACAGCTCATTCTATCAAAAGTTCGAGTTGGAACCATTCGTCTTATCACAAGGACTTTTTCAACAGCAGAAAGTTGAAAGAAATTGCACCAGCACGCCAACCAAAACCCACTACCTTCCGCCAAACCAATTACCATTAACTCTCTCTAGACTGGGCTTGGATTGACATCACCAATGCACCAGTGCCATGCGCGTGTCATAATAGTGAATTAATGTGGCGCTCCATAAAGTGCATGTTCCGCAGGAAGCCCGCTGTGGCTGCAGTAATCAGTGTTTGTGAGTATGTAGAAAGCAGTTATTAGCTTGAGTAAACAGTGAGCGAGCTGTCCTGATCCCCACTGTGCTCGTAGTGCCGCCGCCGCTGCCACGAGGAGGGCTGATGGCAGCCTATTCACAAGCTCATCTCAACCCCTTTCCACTCGATAGCGGCGTCTCTGCGCCAGTCCCTTCCCCTCCATTCGGTTTCATCGACAACACGAAGCAGACATAAGCCTCTCGGATTCTCCTAGGAGAATTCGGTTACAGATGTGTCATCGGACACCGTAGTTTTCTCCGTTCCTAATAGATGACTGGCTTCGAATATTCTGTCAGTTTTTCACCAAGCTGTAAAAGGTCAGTGTTATCCAATCTCTACTTGTGCCCGTCTCCATTTTCTATAATTATTCTGAATATGAGAAATATGAAAGCAGTCTGGCCAGAGACACAAGCTGGTTCTTTATTCAGCATGCAAGGTGAAGATTTCCTCCTTGTTTGGTCAGATTAATAAAAGCACAGTTTGGAGTGCCCTGGAATACTAATTAGCTCCTGTTTTTTTTTTACCTTTCTTCAAAAAACCAATAATCACACAAAGCGATGGAAGGCTCAAATCGCTTCAATAACCATTCAAATTAAATTGGATGGTGTTCATTTCAGATTCCCGAGGCGTTGTGCAAATAATATTCAATATTGGGCACTTTTTTATTTAATCTCTTTGTCTTTTGTTCTGAGTTCCTGTGTGGAAGCCAGCCGAGTCAAGAGTTCTAAGACAATTAATTAAGTCTCTGACAATAGGGCATTTCATATGTTTCCACATAGCATCACAAGAAGATCTGCTGAATTTGATTCGCTCGCTTCCTTTCTGTAGACATTTTTAGGCGTTCGCTCTCGCTTCCATCACAGCTTGTGCCCAGTGTCTTTATGTGCTAATCAAGAAAAATCCTTATACTCACCCATTTGCCAGCATTCAGGCTTAAATCCCATGACTACAGTGGCACAGGCTGTAATTTCGGAGGTGGTGGTTGCCAGAGACCATTGATAGGAGACTTGGGTTGTTTGCAGCTTAGCTTTATGATTCTCTTTCCTGTCATTTTTTTTTTAGATTTCTTTTTTCTTTTCTCTTCATTGTTTTTCATAATCACTAAGGATTTTTGTTGCTGACAGAGAATGACCTGTTAAAAATTAAACTGGCTTAGTGTAATCACAGCAAAAAAATAAATAAAAAATGCGTTGCTATTATTTGTAAAGATGGTGTCTGAACCGTAGGTCAGCCTTGTTTCCAAAAGAGAAGCTCATGGGATACAGCATTGATGTTAATTATGAAGTCAAATAGTTTGCAGCTCACACTTTCTCTTAGTTTTCTCTCCAGTGTAAATTAGAATCTGTGACAGATGGTCAATCATATGTTGGATTAACTGACTCTTTATTACATAGGTAACAGATATTAATAGATATTAATGGGACTACCGGTCATGCTTTTACTTCAGTAAATAAATATATTTTTTAAAAAGTCCATTTTGTGTATAGGATCATACCTCAAGTCAGCATGAAATAAAAATTCACCCTATTTTATAAATGCATGTTGTTGTTATTGAGCCATGCATATGCTTCTTTTTTTATGCTAAAACTCTTCCAGTGAAACATCAGACTTTTCTCTGGTTATGTATACTGAACTTGTCCAGTCATTTAGTCCACTTAAAGTCCCCATGAAATCAAAATGAATGTTTTTTGGGTGTTAGTATCAATATGTTAGTCTTAAGGTTATCTATAAGGCAGTGTGCTCCAAAACAGTGACAAAGCTTGCAGTTCGTGACTTCGGCCAAAACGGCTCAATGATTTTTTTGATGTCACATCGTACTTCAGCTTCTCATCAAACTTTCTGTCCAATCAAATTCTCTCTAGAATCCGAAGCGCCCGCCCCCTACACTATAAAATAGACGCTGAAGCCGCGGCTGAAATCGGTCACTTGTCCACAGAATTAGTATTTTCTATACAGTGAATGGCACGTAGTGCACTATATAGGGGACAGGGAACGATTCAAACAGTGTAAATATGCTTTCCATTGAGGAAAAAAAGAAGTCTGGTTTCGCGCTGTGTCACACTAACCACCGCTCCGCATACACACTCTGCTCCGGTCCAGAGACACGATAGCACGGAGCGGATCATATGCGCGAGTCGGCGCAGACCACAGAATGTATCGGAGCTATTTGAATTCTACACAGAATGCTATATTTTATAGCAATATGGATGATATTGTGGCTGGCATACCCTGTAAAATGCGGCTTGGCTATTTTAAAAAGGGGTGGGGCTGCTTGATATGTCCCGCCCTGTCTTCCTGTTTCAGTTAAAATGACATCAACATATAGAGTAACGCTGCGTGTTCCTAAGCATTTCAGGGGACCTTTAAACCCCACTCCTGAACACTTAATTTGAGTGTGAATCTAACTCTAAAATGAAACATCCAAATCTCAAAATTCTGCCAACAACGGCTGGATAGAACCTCACTGTAAATATTATTATTATTATTTTTTTTTTATTGTTTCAAAGTTTGTCTACTTCAAAATTACATGTTTAATTCAAAGTGTTACTTTCTGTTTCTATGTGATTTTTTGTGACTGAATGAATTGTTTCTAAGTTTGTTTGTTTTTTTCTCGATAGTACATTTGACTCGGATGTACATCACTATGCATATATAATCCTGAAATAGAGCTTCCATGTGTGACAACTAGTCCTGGTCTCTTCTACACCAACAGAATATAACAATTGTATTATACAAATTTCAAATTCTGTCTCCTTTTCTTTTCCTTGCATTTTTGTTTTATTTTACCTTGCTTTTTGTTCCAGCTTTCTGCATGTTTTATAGCACAACATGCGAATAACCATAATTTGCCATGACTGGTATTTTGCATACGCTGAATATGTATAATGAATGTTAATACAGTTAAAATTCTGTCAGAAGATGTTACCAATTATAGTAATTATATGCACATGGCACTCATTAAATAATGTGAAACTTAAGGCATAACCGAAGCACAAATTAGAAGTGCTCTCAATACCTTTAGATTTGGCCCATAAAAATGTCTTTTTATGTGCGATTCCGTAATTTTCATAATTACGTTGCAGCACTTTCAGCACGCCTGCATGTGTAAATATTGTCTTTAACTCTCTCAGCCTCTTAATCTCTTTATCTCATGTGGCACGTGCAAAGAGCAGATGTTTGTTATTTACTGATTAGTTGAATGATCGTTCAGAGTCATATACCGGCAGCCAGAGATTTAATCGTTTAATAAAGTGTATTCTGTCACTGTGTCAGTCATTCGGGTCTCAGATTGACACCAGCAACACAAATGAATGCGTTCGCGCTGACACAGGAAACATATTTATAGCTTGATTTATGCTTAAATATGTCAGTGCTTGTTACACGGACATTTCAAATTCAGTTCTAAATTTGTCACATGGGCCCAAACTCCCTCGAAAATCAGGCGAGGAAACTCTCGCTCGGTTAAAAAATTACCAGCGCCTCTATTATTCACTGAGTGTCCGAAGACCATTCTTACAAGGTTTGGCACAAGTACATCACATGTCAGGCTACATCGATTTAGCCGGTGACTCAGCTGAAATATAAAAAAACAGAGACATTGGTAGGTTTAAGTACTGCTGCCCACTTCATAGTGCTCTTACTAACTTTTCCAGCGCTCTAAATGTGGCAGAGCCATTTGCTCAGCTTATAAAATGCTTGGCTGCCTCTATCCTCCTCCCTTTTACTTTAGCGAACATATTGGAATCCACAGTGCGTGTAAACCGTTAAATGCAGGGAACTTGGAGCATGTCTGAGCATGTCAGGAACCAGAAGGGCAAGCTTAATTTTATTGCAGGAAAGCTTTCTTCTTTTTTTTTTTTCTCCCCTCGTACAATGTACAGTATGTGTTTCCACAGCAGTCTATGTTTCTATTATAGCTGTCAAAGATTTATGGTATGTTACCTTGAGCTGACTCGAGTCCTTTATTTTATCCATGACAGCTTGCAGTCAGGGCACTAAAACTGATTCGTGCCCTTACAAGAACAGGTATTGGATTGGCCCCGCCGGAAATGTTTAATATAGCACTTGATAACATTTGAGAAAATTAAGGACGTGGTCAGTAATTTGTAAGCAACCTACTGACAGCTCGAGTATTCCTTAAAAAATGCATAAATAATACAACATTTGGAGCACAAACCATCTGTGACAACTTAATCATTATATTATAGCTGTCAAGTGTTTGGCTTTTACATGTACTCGAATCCTTAGAGTCATGAGGCTGTTTTATGCTGGCTGTAACAGATGTTGTCAATAGTCATGAGAGATAATAACAATTTGTGATGGTAATAATAGTGCTGTCATACAGCTGACCTTTGATCAGTGTTATGTGAGATGTCATAACACAGCCTGACATCACATCAGTCAAACCCATAGTTATGTGGGCTGTCCGGCTAGCTCTGTAAACATCCATATTTGGTCCATTTTCACTGTTATATTTAATGGATGTACAAAAGCATGTATTTGTGTTATATAGTATTATAGTGGAATAGCATATTGTTAGTATGATTTACTCTTTAGGGCATTTCATTTAGCACAGTTAGTTATGAGTGCACTTTAAGACATTTAGTACACATTTTATTTATTGGCAAATATATTATTATCTAAATCTTTGTGCATTTTGCAATGTGGTTTGGTTAATTCTATAAACTAAGTAACACTATAAATCAACATGCCTCTGCTTTCTATCCTCTTCACATTTTGCTTACTTCCTACATTTTTTTTTTCCCTGCATAGACTATCTTGGCTTTGACTGTGTTTGACATGTTTGTTTAACAGCTATAATGATTTCTGAGAACATTTGCTTGAGAATGTTGGATGTTTGGGAGGAGAAAGGAAAAATTAAATCGAGGACAATCTGATAATGCTCCCTGTAAAACAAGTTTTCAGAATTAAATCCCACAGTTTGGATTCCAAAAAATATTAAGAAATTATACTTTAAGTATAGTTTAAGTATACTTTGTGTGTAAGTATACTTTAAGTGTGGGTGTTAAAATCTTAGTAGCAAGCCAAAATGTTCTTAAGTGAAAGATTGACACATTAACTACTGTAGGTAAAAGCAGAAAAGAAAACTTTTGAAAGGCACTAAAGATACAGTGGCTATAGTTACAATTTTATATTATGTTAGCCTGTTTTATAGTCACTGTTAATTTGTTGTGAATTACATTGCAAATAAAACTGTAAGTATA
>NW_015631707.1:384140-396487 GCF_001515625.1 Sinocyclocheilus rhinocerous
ACTGTTTATATATATATTTTTTTTTTCGTGTACATTTGAAAATCATACTCTTCCTGAAGAAAATAGCATAGTAAGTAAATTAATAATGCAGTATACTCTTTTTTTGTCTGTGGGGAAAAAGCATGTTTGATGAACATTTTTGTCTGTACTTTCATTGACAAGATTAACTCTGTATATGTTATAGTAATGAGGTACAGTTCCTCAAGTACTTTACACCCCTAGTTGTCTCATATATCCCTGTCTCAGTCCTTTTTGTCCTTTTGGCCTCTAAAGAGGTTTATCTGTGACTGCCCTTGCTGTAGCTCCTGTCAGTGTCAGATTATTTACAGTGTGCCGGGGGAAGCCCTGCCTCACTCTGGTAAACGTATGTCTTTCAAGTCTTTCCTCTGCACCACTGTGCTCTAAATCAAATGAGCTCTGTTTTCTTTCGTCTGCACATCTCCTGAGAGACATTTTCTTTCAAGGTTCAGAGAAATAGCACAGTTTAGTCAGGGTTTGAGGGCATTGTTTACTGCCTTCACAGCAGTCCTCAGAAATACTTCTGATAACTTATGGTACAATAGGCTTTTTTGTTGGTGTTGTTTAGTTTCTTGATTTTTCTCACTACAGCTGTGCTTTACTTCGCCACATCTTGTCTTTTTGTCAAGTATAGTTCCTTGTCACATTTTTATTTTTTTTTCTCGGCTGGTTGTATCCTTAAGTTGTTGTCTTTGATACTGATCTTTGAAGGCCAGCGATAACCTTTCAGCATGCTTCTCCATGTCTGCTTGTGTGCTTGATGAAAAGTGGAGAGCGGCCATAGAGTGGAGAGGGATGAAAGTGCTACTCATGCCCTTCCAGTGACATTATCTCAAGTGAGACACAATGAGAGTGGACGAGTGTGGGGTGCACAATGAACATCTCAGAAAAATTGCAGATAACATTGAACAAGGAGACAACACGGACCCTGCAAGTGAGCTATTCATCATTAGCACTCAACAATAGTGAGGCCTTGTGTTAGTACAGACCGAGAACTACTTAATAGATGTGGGCAGCATTTGTGGCATGCAGGAAATAATGTAGACTCGTCCTTTCGGCTGAGTTTTTACATATTGTTATCATTTAAAACCTAGGAAACTTATTTTTTATGAGAAGTTTTACTTTAAAAGTGTGCTTGGCTACCATTCTTTCAAATAAATGCCAACTGGTTGATATTTTATCTAATTCAACACTCATACATTTTTAAATGTCACTCAGTAGCCACTTACATACTTACAGTGGAAACCACAAAGCAAGTTGGGCTGGAGGACTTAAAAACAGAAATATAAGGCTAATATTTTGTTTTGATATAAATTCTTAAGCAAAATAAATGAATGTATATTACATATAAATATTATTGGGGAAAGTTACTTTCAAAAGTAATGCATTACAACATTACATTTATCCATAAAAAAGTATCTAATTGTGTTAAGTTTTATGGAAAGTAATGCATTGGGTTACTTTTGCATTACTTTGTATCACCTGAGCCTGGCTTGCTTATAAATTTTTAACAAAAAAAATTCAAAAGTTATGTTTTGGCCCTTTCACACCAAAAGTTAAATTAATAAGCCTCAGGCTGGAGGAAGTACATCTGCCTCTGAACCTTATTTCCAATTTCTCCCAACACGGGAACAGGAGAGGTGTCAGTGAATAAATGGGAAAACAAAGTAACTTGCATTACTTATTTGAAAAAGTAACTCAGCTATTTTATTTTACATTTAAAAGTAATGCGTTACTTTACTAGTTACTTGAAAAACGTAATGTGATTACGTAACTCACGTTAGTTGTTAATGATATTAGTATATATAAATATTATTTTAAATATGTGCACTGACACCAAATGTCATGACCTTAATTGAAATATTGGATATAAGTTTGCTCAGACAGGATTGGAAAGTGATTCTGTCACATCAGTCCCAGGATAACATGTGTTAGTGTTATGGTTATGATTTCAAAACAGTGCAACATTTAAATGTTTATGCATTGCGCTGTCCCTCCCAAACGTTTATTTAAATGTTTTAATGTTTCCAGTTCATACACATTGAGGGCAAGGAAAATGTCACAGATGTTATTCATGCATATTAAGTTGTAGACAACCTGGAGTTTTCATTAAACACATACAATGTATAGTGGAGTGGTGTCCAGAAATCTGAGATCACATTGAATGTCTGGGATTGATTGATTGATTGATTGATTGATTGACTGATTCTGTAATAACCAGGGCCCGTATTCATGAAAATTCTTAGTGCAAAGAGTTGCACTGGGATTGCATGAAGAAACAGAAAAAAACTGAGGTAGACTAAATCTAGAAGAACTGTGGCAATGTATATATATATATATATATATATATATATATATGTATAGAATGAAAAGTCATTACTTTTTATTTTTCTACATTACTATTCAATATGAAAAATTCAGATGTTCTTTTTTACACATTCAGACAGATGCCTTTGCCTGCTGTGTTGTGTATTTCTGTAAATAAACAGGAAGTTAAACGACATTTACAGCAAAGAACATTAATGATGGTAATTGTTAATTGAATTAAAAAAAAAAAAAAAAAAGACAAATTTTCATTTTCTTACATCTTATTACTTCTAATGTCCCCGTAAAACATGGAAGCACAACATGTGTGCGTGCGTGTGTGTTTGTACCTGGTATTCCCTACATTATGGGGACCAAATGTCCTCAGTAAATATCAGTAAATTTTGACTTTGTGGGGATTTGTATGTTTTTTTTTTTTTTTTTTTTGGCATACAGAATTATCTTTTTTGGAAATCTAAAATAACAGAAAGCTTTGTGTGAGGGGTAGGATCGGGTGTGTATGAGTAGGGTTCGGGTAAAGGGATAGAAAATACAGTTTGTACAGTATAAAATCCATTACGTCTATGGAATGTCCCCATAAAACATGGAAACCCAAATGTGTGTGTGTGCGTGTATGATATAATCTTGGTTCCCTTGACAAACCATTAAAACATACACGTCGGATTGCCATGTTTCCATTCCATTACATCTGTTCTTGGACAGACATTACCTTTGTGTAGGAGCTCTCCTCTTAGTGCCTTTTCACCTGGGGCGTATTGCTTACATGATGGAACACAATGTATCCATAAAGACGCAGCTGGGTTCATTCACGGATGTGTTCAGTTATGTCAGGATGTAGATGGTCCATGTCCTTTACCAGCTGGAACAGCTTAATGAAAGTAAAAAGCTCCTTGCATGATTTACCTTTGCTCTGCACAGAAATTATAAGTGGAAGTGCTGGGTGAGGTCTTGCGTAAATACATGTCTTGTCTCTGAGAGAGATGTTTGCTTTGAGACACTCCTGAAATCCTTATAGTAATGGCTTGTTAAGATCCTGGCACACTTTGTCCAGCAGCTTTGCGTTTTCCACATGGATTAGCTATTAATTCATATGGCAGTTTAGAAAAGGATTAACTATGTGAAACCATTACTGAGTTTGAAAAATACTTGAAAAAATGTGTTGTCAATTCGACTAGGAATTTAAATCAAAATAATTATATGTAATATGGCTATTCATCAAACTAATTGCACGCAGTACATAAATGTTTTCTGAGAAAAGCCCCCAAATTAAGATAATTCAAAGACAATATTGTGGCAGATGTAAGATTTAAAGAACCTCAGACACTTTGATCTTCTGAGATATGGACAACACACAAAGTGTATTAACATACAGACATCCGTTTCGACATCTCACTGAGAGAGAATGTGGGAAAAACTCTTTCTCACCTATCTTTTTCATCCACTTCCTTCCTCTCACCTATCTCCCTTCACGTAGCTCACTCAGAATGGTCAATAGCAAAATATAATGTTCTACATGAATGCAAGTGATATTCACAGTCCTGTTTTGTATCATTTGAATTATCTCCATATGACTGGTACAATGGTCTCAATCTTACAAGAAGTAGATTAAAAGGTAATTCAGATCCTAAGAGTTTAGAGATATTTTGCTCACTGTAGAGGGTGTGACCTTTCCCAGTGTCTTTCATGCAAATTACCATCTGTCCCCAAAAGGTGTAAACTATACTTGATCAATACAAATTCCAATTGTTAGTTAGTGTCTCCATTTGGAGGATGTTTGTCTTGGTCTGAGTACTTAAGTGAATGTTGCAAGAAGATAGAGGCGATTTTGTAGCCAGATGAGCCCATAGTGTGGAGTGTGTCCACACACTGTCACGATTTGCTACTGTGAGCAGCACGAAGCGAGGAACGAGGAGACGTGGAGTAGACTTCAAACAAACAGACTTTAATTAACATCAATGGAACCAGGAACACACACGTAGCGGGGAAAGACGAACATTCAATACCAGACGAAGAAACTAGGAAACACACAGGGCTTAAATGATGAGACTAATAACGGGAATAACGAGAACCACCTGGAACTAATGAACAATCAACATAGGAAAACTAGGTCAGGGCAGGCACATGGAGAGGGAAAAACACACAGATAGAGTCCAGGGGCGTGACATACTCTATAATATATATTTTTCTCAAGTCAGGTATGCATCCTTTACTCTTAGATTTATCTTTGAGAATTTGATGTTTTGTATTGATTTGATTTGATACCTCTGAATTGGCTATGTAATAATACATATTTACTTGACTGATAATAAATTGTTACATTTGATTTTATTCTGATTTGTGTACATGGGAATCCATGGCACAACCGAACCAAAGCTTCTATCAGAGAAAGTAATGTTGGTCGGCTTATGTCTTAGTAGTGGTCGTGACCTCTGACTAGAGATAATGTTGCTTTATTCAAGTGTGTACTGATCTATGGGGACTAAACACAAGTACTTTTAGAATGAGCAAGCATAGCATTTAAAGTATTAGTCAATTACCTCTGTCTAATAACCAATACTGGTGAGTATGAGTCAGATTAGAGTTTAATTAAAATGTAATTACTTTGCGCACCGAAAAGACAGAACGTGCAGGAAACCTTCAGCCACCATTGGATACCTTCGTTGGGCCAATTGGGTTGGCCTTACAAAGATCACTAAATTATTGAGTAAGCATTACAATAACCGGTTATATTGTTTATTTAGTTCCCTTTCAGTCGGTCACTTCGACATTGTGTCAAAGTTTCTGACACTAGGGGTCGCACTTGGGAGCCCAGACATCTCTGACATCATTGAGAAAAGGCCATTGAAATTGGCAAGCAAAATTTGCATAGCTGGCCACACCCCGGTATAAATAGGCCAACATAGCATTTGCTCACCTCTTGATCTCCTTGTCGTTGGATCTACGGAACAGGCAGCGGTCTCTCCCTTCTCATACACAGAGTATGAGGAGAGACCTGGGTGCTTCAATGGTGATTTTCATCCTAAAAGAGCAAATTCTCTGAAAGAGCTTCACGGGCGTAATTGTGTGTTTACATCATGCCTTTCCACCCGTGTTCTTCTGGTTCCAGTTACCATGTCTCTCCTTATGACCGGCATGATTTCTGCATTCAGTGTTTGGGCCATGCTCAGGCTGAAGCAGCGTTCGTGGATGGTTCATGCCCCGCTTGCTAGGACCTGTCCATAGGTACGTTGCACTCGTGGTTCGGGTTCTTTGCCGAAGGACACCGAGTCACCCCAGCCGATTCCCCTTCCGGTCCTTCTACTTCCGAGTATGAGGCTGCAATGATGTGCGCCGGGGAAGAGCCCAGTGAAGTGAGAATGGTTCTGCCGAGGGAATCCCCTCGGGCTTCTCATTCCTCCCACTCTTCATGTCCTCCAGTTGAGCTTCTGGATGTGTTTGAGAGCTCGTCTCAGGGCCATTCAATTTTGATTCCGATTCCTGGCTTCATCCTCACTGCCCTCGATGGGGGTCCAGTGAGGAGGTATACGGAGGTGCCCTAGGTGGAGAGGGCGATTCCGGTGCATCTTTGCCCGCAAAACACTGCCACTTGGCAGGGCCAGCTGAGACTCCTGTCCAGGGCCTGTCCAGAACCGTTCGGCTCAGCTATGCGATTCAGTTCGCCAGGCGTCTTGTCGAAGTTCAGTGGCAATCTGTTCCCCTAATGCAAGGCGAGAATGCTGCTGTTCTTTCAGCGGAAGTCACTTCCCTTCTGGCGAAGGGCTTGTCCCCCAACCTGAGATGAAGAAGGGGTTTTACAGCCCCTATTTCATTGTACCCAAGAAGGGTGGTGGGCTCAGACCAATCATGGACCTGAGGGTATTGAACAAGGCCCTTAACAAGCTCCCATTCAGAATGTTTGCCCTCAAACACATGCTAACATGTGTCAGAAACCAAGATTGGTTTTGCATACTTTCTTGTGTCGATCCTCCCAAGCAGTGGTGTGCACAGACCTCTGGAGGGGCAGGGGAGAAGTGGCATTATGAAAGGGCACTTTAGCAGTGGTGATTAAAGGGGCAGGGACTCCTGGGGGCATATGGCATATGGCATCCTCAGCTGCGGTCACACCACTGGGACTGATGCATATGGGACCACTTCATCACCGGCTTCATACCCAAGTCCGGCATGGCGCCAAAGCACACATCTTGTGAACATCACACCAGAGTGTCGCCGCACTTTTAGCCCTTGGAAGGACATCTTGTTTCTATGGGCAGGAGTGCCCTTAGAACAGGTTTCCAGATGCATTGTTGTTACAACAGATGCATCCAACACAGACTGGGGCGTAGTATGCAATGGCAGTATGCAGACGGGCCCCTGGCTGCATTGGCATATCAACTGCTTGGAGTTGTCGACGGTGCTTTTGGCCTTGAGGAGGTTTCGACTGCTGATCCAAGGCAAGTACGTATTAGTCCAGATGGACAACACAAAGATGATTGTGCACATCAACCACCAGGGCGGTGTTCGCTTCCATCACATGTCACAACTCCATCTGCTTTGGGTAGGATGTAACCTCCGTAGTGTCCTTTCCCGACGTTAACTACCAGGACTTTCAGCCGTTACTTATTCTGTTTTCCTAACAAAATGAGAAAAGGCTCCGGCTGAGGTGACCTCCACCTTCTTGGCGGCTCTCCTGGATGTTGGAAAGTGAGGTCATAAGTCTTGGGCGTTGGAAAGTTACAAGGAGGAGAGGTGCATTTGGTTGTGACACGCTGACTTGTCAACATCTGTGCCCTCCTGGTCATTTCATTTCATTGTCCTTTTCTCAATTAAGTCAGAGGTGTCTGGGCTCCCAAGAGCGACCCCTAGTGTCCGAAACTTCAACACAATGTCTCCGTTCCCTTCATCAGTGAACGAGTGTTACCATACATAACCGAGATGTTTTCTGTATCACATTGTCTGCACAGTTTTTTGTTTTGTTTTGGTTCATGGCTTACTTTTTAAGTGATTTTAAGATGCCACACTAAATTAAAAATCATTCAACATTTAAATTTGTTTCAGGGATTCACACTTCAAGCTTGAATAGCTCAGATGGTAGGAAAAACATGTCAAAGAATGAACGCATAGGTCTGGGTGCCTGACTAATTGTGTTAATTTTTTATCACAGTGTTATTGTTATTATTATTTTTATTATTATTTCATAATTAACCCCAGTAAATTAACACATTAAAATGGCAGCACTGTAAAAAAAAAAAAAATGAGAGAAGAAGAGGGAAAAAAAGGCATCACGAAGCCATGTGAATACTGTGTGGCTTGCAGTTTCCTCAAATAATTATGACGTGATGTGGAGGAAACCCTTGACATCTGTAAGATTTCATTATCAGCTTTTCTGAGATGAAAATGGAATTACTCCTCACCTCTAAAACTGTTCACCTGTGTCTGTAATTTGATGAGTTTCGCTGGAGTTGCATTTCCAGGCGGAGGCTCTGTTATTTGAAGGAGAGTTTGTGCTCCGTCAAAACTTCATCAGTACAAGGTGAGCAAGACAATATGGTAAGACAGATTGTGCAGACACCTCTCACCAGGCCTCGTCACATCTCGTTTACGGCACAGCGGTGGTACTTCAGTTGGGAGGACAAAGTGTCGACGTGGGTGTTCAGGCTACTTCCAGTACTGAGGTTTAGAAAGGGGCGTGCAAAACAACATAACATCAAAGTCAACTAGTCGACTAATCAGTCTTAAAGTTGCATTCAGCATTTTCTCCCCTTTGTTAAAGAAGTTTTCCTTACAAATAAATGTGTTCACTTACATAAGTATAAACTTGTTACATACCACTATAATAAGAAATGTTTTTTGAGCAGCAAATCAGCAGATTGGAATTATTTTTGAAGGACCATGTAACATTGAAGACTGGAGTAAATTCAGCTTTGCATCACATGAATAAATTACATTTTAAATCTATTGAAATAGAAAATGGTTATTTTAAATTGTAATAATATTTCACAATATTAGGGTTTTTACTGTATTTCTTATCAAATAAATGCAGTCTTGATGAGCATAAAAGACAAAAACATTTCAAAAACAAATCATAATTATTCTAATATTTTGACCTGTAGTATGTAAAACTAAGCTGGTTTCGGATTCACCTGCACTTTACTTTACATCGAACATATTCTTGCATTCAAAAACAGGTGAATAGAGTGCATTAATTTTAAACGCCACATTATTTCTAACTTGACACTGTATCCTAATCACAACATTTGTGTCTTAAACAAAACAGTGGTGAGACGATTAAAAAACACAAGGGCATCTGTCTGAATGTGTATGGCTGTAGCAGCAGGGCATACTTCTGAAAAGGGGGAAAGGGGGCAGTCGTGGCTTAATGGTTAGAGAGTCGAACTTGTAACCCATAGGTCGCGGGTTTGAGTCTCGGTACTGGCAGGGACTGTAGGTGGGGGGAGTGAATGAACAGCACCCTCTTCCCCCTTCAATACCATGACTGAGGTGAGACCCTTAAGCAAGGCACCGAACCCCCAACTGCTCCCCGGGCATCGCAACGAAAATGGCTGCCCTCTGCTCCGGGTGTGTGTTCATGGTTTGTGTGTCCACTACTCACTTTGTGTGTGTGCACTTGTGTGTGTTAAATGCAGAGCACAAATTCCGAGTATGGGACACCATACTTGGCTACACGTCACATGACTTTAACTTTCATTTAAAGATGCACCTTCTCCCAAGAGGTTTTTACTGTGCAACTGTCTAATAGTGAAAGTACAGCAAGCCATCCGCACACTAATTAAAATGTTAAATAAAAAAATAAAAAAATAGATAAACTAGTCAACCTCAAGACCATTGACCATCAGTACATCCCTAGAAATGGCATAGTGTTTTATGATGCAAATTTGTCATTACACAGAGTCACATATCTGGTTGAGTTGACATAAAGCTAATAGTTAGGGTGTGAGTGCTCAGATAATGATGCTGTGAGTAATGAGACCAGGTTTGATGAGATGCCGTCGCTCCAATAGCAATATCTAGGCAGGCTATACACACATAGATTCAAATCTCTCATATTCCTACCTGCATCTGCTGTAAATACAAAAATATACATACAGGTTCTCCATTTTTCTGCAAATGTTTTAGGAAAAAATATTTTCAGAGACATTCAACAGACGCTTTCAAAACTTGTTCATGAGCGTTTGGAAAATGTTCTATGACACCTGTGTGTTATATTGCTGTGATTTTGTGTTGCACTACCCGGCTAAACACTTGCCATGCTCTGTTCATTCTCCGTGGTGCTCAGCTGGATTGCAGAGCACTTTGTGATTTGCACAAGTGTCTGCAGTAATGGGTGTCCCTCCCAGCCAGCTCCCAGCAGATGGCTGTGATTGGCATGACAAACACAACAGGGCTCTGGCTCTCAATTACAGCTTAAACCCAGTTTCTCTGTGAGACTGGCAAATGGATGAACTTCTGTGTCACACTGGTATGGACTAAAAATGTTAAAAAGTTTGATTAAAGCAAATGTATTAATGACATGAAAAAATGATATATATATATATATATATATATATATATACAGTATGGGGTGCTGTGTGTACATTAATGAGGAAAAAAAATTAACTTAAATGATTTTAGCAAATGGCTGCAATATAACAAAGAGTGAAAAATTTAAGGGGGTCTGAATACTTTCCGTACCCACTGTATACATATACGTATATATATATAGGTATAGATGTATGGGATTTCTAATTGCCTAAAGCCTAAAATATACAGGTTTTGGTTTTGTTTTCCTGTTTTCATACCTGCTAAAGGTGATGACAAAAAAATTGTTTGACCAATGCCGTGCAGGCATTGTACATAATCGACCAATTGTGGTGTGCGAGAAGGTAGGATCTACAGAGAATGGTCAAAGCAATGCAAATACTCATATGAGGACTGTAGTGAGCACATCAATAGGACAACAGAGCCAAAACCCTGACATTTTAGGCAATTTAGAGTCCCGGCCAGCATTAATTAATATAAATTAATGTTAACACATTTATACAAAGTCAGTGATCAGAAACCTGTTTAGTCACGTGAGGTAATAAGTACAACGTTCCTGTAGTTCAAAGACTAAAGCATAGCGCTGGAAATACTAAGGTCATGGCTTTTAATCCCCAAAGGTACATGCTATTAGTCCAAAACACTAGAAGAACTAACAAGTCTGAGTAAAATATGGCTAAATTCCTGGTTGTGTGGCACCTACTTCTCTGCATACTGCACTGCTGAATGTTAGAAGCAAGAGTCTAAAATTTATTTTTGACAAGCTCTCTGATCATTTCAGTCTTGGGTGACCAAATTTCCCATGGTGGAATATGGGACAGGTGGGTTTTATTTCATGATATTTATATGATATTCATATATACATATATATATATATATATATATATATATATACACATATACATAACATATACATATATGTATGTATGTAATCATTGTTAGTCTCTATTTAACATCTTTTGTTGTTTGATTAACATTAATGATACAGACAGGTATTTAATTAGGCTGCTGTCCCTTTAAGACCGAATGCTTGGACGTAATATACCAACACATATCCAGTTTTACCCACCTGTTTAAGTTCACTTAAGGCATAACCAACTGCATTTACATGACATACTCCACACGATGGACATTTTGACAACTGTGTGTCTATTTGACAATTCTGGTGCAATAGAACTGATGATGCACGCATGCGAGAGAGCGCTTCTTGTGTGTCATTCAGCGTGATTCCGCCTATGCCGCCTTCACTAACTGCAAGTTAATTGATAACGAATTGTGATTGGATGGTCATTTTGTTCTATGATGAACTTGGCTACCTTTGATTAGGCTGTTGTCGCGTGACAGAACACTACTACTACTACTCGCTCTGATCTCCCAGTCATAAAGAAATTTTGAAATATAGGACAAAACATGATTTTTTCTTAATAAGCCAGGACACTAAAAATAGAGCTGAAATACGGGACTATCCCGGGAAAAACGGGACGTCTGGTCACCCTATTTCAGTCTGATCTGAACGGTTTGTATGGTTCATTTTAGTGCAGATTATTTTGTGAATTTGTCACAGTGTCATTCAGACCTGTTATTGAAGGATGGAGCAGTCACATATTACATTGGACTTCACAGAAACCCTGCAGTGTGTTAGTAAGTTCAGCAAAGAACTTCTCATTTCACATGCAAAGAGAGTGTTTACATCAAAGTCTTAAAGGCACATCAGCAAAAAAAAAAAAAAACTGCAGTTTAATTTGTAAGGGTCAGAGAGGGGGTGTAAAGAGTATGCAAAAACATTATAAGTGGACCTTAGGGGAAAATAAATAAAAAATGGATTCAAGAACTATAATATAACCAGATTTGCTATGCATTGAAGCTCGAGGTGACTAATGCAACACATCTAAGTGTTTGGATATCATGCATATCTGTTTTATCCAGAATAATTTTGTGCATTTCATTGTTTTGAGGGTCTCTGAGGACAGACCTCTGGAGGTTTAATTGGCATTCAGAGGATTCTGCATTTCCATTAATTTTTAAAACCGTCGTCATACTCCACTTTTAACGGCAGAGGGGACGTTGCATGCTGATTTTGTTAGAATTCTCAGCACAAAGTGTGGCGAAACGTGTGACCTACTTTAAAGCTCGAAAAGCGGATGGGCGGAGGGATGGACTCCGTTTGACCACCTTCTCTGTCTGAATTCTACTTTCTCACCGTCTCTCCTGCAATGTCAAAAAATCACCATCCACCTGTCTCTCCCTCTCTACCAAGCCACCTACAAACTAGGCGGGTTTTAAAGGGGTCATATGATGCTGCTAAAAAGAAATGTGTTTATGCGGTTTAAAGTTCAAAAAACACATTATTTTCCACATACTGTACATTATTGTTTCTCCTCTTTTCTGAAACACGTCGATTTTTACAAAGCTCATCGGTCTGAAAAAGCGAGGTGTGCTGTGATTGGCCAGCTATCCAGTGCGTTGTGATTGGCCGAATACCTCAACCG
>NW_015631707.1:396621-412002 GCF_001515625.1 Sinocyclocheilus rhinocerous
TCTTCCCACATAGCGACGTAGATATGTGGGGGCGTGTTAGAACGAACAGTTTTAGGTAGGCATGGCTGACTCTTAACTTTTATCAAGAATATCTCTTTGGATTTGAGACTTTAGTCTTTGCAACTTTACAGATCTTCTTTATGCACCAAGAGCTTGTAACACTCCAAAGAGAAAGGAAAAATTGAAATCGCATCATATGACCCCTTTAAACTTTGATGGAACCTGCCGTGAAGCTCATGCGGCAGGAGCATAAGTGACCCCGGGTGATGTAGAGCATCTACGTGGTACATGATACGTGTTCGAGAGTGCGCTGTGCTTTTACAAACAACAAAATGACTGTCGTTTTTCCTTCTTTCTTTATCTTATAATGCTGATTTCTTTCTCCTGGTGCCAATTCCAGATGTGGTTTTGATCACCGTGTCTATTTTTGGTTTCTTTTGTTGCCATGAAAGAGAGAGCACAGCGAAGGCGGTTTTGCTACATCTGAGCTCTCAGGTGCAGGGATACGTCCATTATTTCTCAAGAAATTCAGATGGCGAGGAGCTTTGAACGACTTACAAATGGGTTCTCATTTGCCCGTTAGTCTTGATTGATCCCGTGTGATTTGGCATTGACTTGCTGAAATCAAACATCAGCCTTTATTTGCGGTGATGAAGAGGATGAGCTTGTGAAACACTCACCTCATTTAAGATATCCATTTTAGTCACAGCATGTCAAAGCATCATATAGATTTTATTTTGGCACCCACTTTTTACTGATTACTGTGTTTATGTAACTGGCACGCTGCAGCACGGCCCTGCATCCTCCAGAAATGTACCGAACAACATCATGCTTTTTATCTTCTGCGAGGTTCGGCAAATGCCGCTTTTATATATCCAAGGAGACGTTTAGTCATACCTCATTTAGACTGAGCATACTCAACACGCTCGATTAGGTACTCTGTTTCTCTTGTCATACCTTTTAATAATAATTATAGAGTTTTATGCTCAAATCAAATAATTACTGCGGAATGTGTGTGTTGTCTGTAAAGACATCTGCTTTTACTCTGTTGAGGGCAGGACTGTTGATTTGGTTTGATTGTTGGTAGTTTTTACAGATAAACAGGCAGACATGAATAATTGTAGTCTATGCATTCAAGGTTTTCTTGGCCAGCATATAAGGGGGTTGTAACTGTATCTAACGGCTGAGAACTGCAATGTAGACGTATCTGAATTTTGCTGAAAACTGAATAGCCCCTATTGAGTAACCATGCACTTCTAATAAGCTGTTTTGATTTGCTGATTTAATTGTTCTTGTGCAGCTTTTCTTTATTTTGTACAGAATACAATGCATTTTTTAACATGTTTGAATGCAAATTAATTTTATAATTAACTGTATAATGACTGTTTTTTTCTCATTTGTTCTTTTGTTCATTGATTAAATGCAAAATGTATTTTTCAGCCAATAAAGTTATATAAATATAAATGTATACAATTCATATACTGCTGTAGCCCAGACAGATGCCAGTACTGACAACACAAACACACACATTCTGCAGTAATTATCTGATTATAAAACTCAAATTTTATTACTAATTTATACGCATGCATGCTGGGAACTCAAACATTTAAAATCATCAACAGATCGGTATGAAACTGTTCTGATAGCTTTGTGTTGGACAGTTGGAGCAACATTTGAGGGAATTTTGGTGGTCTAACATTTTTATTTGAATACATAGTTGCCATGTTACAATATTTTAAAACAGTAATTCACATTTCATTCATGACTCCAATACTTCTGACTTCAAAATATGTTTTTTTCTCATTTATTTTAATTTTAATTTTTTAATTTTTGTTTTCTTTTTTCAATTTTTTCTTCTTTCTTTCTTTCTTTCTTTCTTTCTTTTTTTTAGTGACACAGTAGTGAACAATTATGTGAACAATTAATGGTTTACATGTGTAGGTAAATGGAAATTTAAATTTTTTTCACCTCCCTGTTTTGCTGATTCACCTGATATTTTGGTGTCTGTGTTTTCCGATGCAACACAGAGCATGTAAAGTACTGATTTGCACACCATCTGGGACTGTTTTCTCCATAATAATAATAATAATACATGGCTTATTACTAGCAAACACTTGCATGCTAGACAATGTCTCTTAGAAGTGATTTTATTTATGAAGGGAAATATTTTCTTTTAACTAAAGAAAACATGACACTCTATTGCATTACAACTACGATCATGATAAATATTGCTAGGGATTATTTTATAGTCTCTTAAATTTAATAGGAACATGTCCCTATCCAAAACCAAATCTCTTGAACAGGTATGCAAAGACAGTTGCAATCTTTTGTTGGCCATAACTCCCTGTTATATCTGTACAAATACACTCTAAAATATCAAAGTGCTCTTGAAACTCCATTATTCTGCCAAATACCCAGAATTTGGGGGAATTTGAAGGGATTAATGGGACATGCAGAACTCTGTAGAGGCCTGCCAACTCCAGATGTTGCTGCTGCTGTGATTGATGTTTACTGCCTCCTTGTCGGTGGGTGGTTTTTATTTTTAATTTCACTTTATCTGTGAGGATGATCTATCACGGCAAGCTGAATGCTATTTGACAGCTATCGTTTTCCTTGTATATCACTGACATAACCGCTTATAACATAAAAGTTGTGTGATTCTTTAGTTTTTTTGCTTTGCAATTAGAGCGAAGCGCTCCAATAGAAAGTGCAGTGCAGGCAGATCTACACAACGCTATGTGAGCTGAATTCAATTCTTTCAGTGAAACGGGAGCAGTCAGTGTTGTAATGAAATTACTTATTCATTTGTAATTGTAGGGAATTAATTATTATTAATTCATTCAGGTTTTGAGAGGACTCGGATCTGAATATCCCAAGTCCACCTGATTAAACCGATTTCAAATTTGTTGTGTTACACTTTAAATCAAGGGTCGTCCGTCCAGCCGTGATTTCAGTATATTTTAACAAACTGACTATGTATCTGTATTTTCCCCCTGGCCACGGGTTAACACAATTATGATAATTTGTAAGCTCTTAAAAAGAAAGGTCACGTTGATCTTGGCAAAGTTTTAACCTTGAAATTATATGACACCAAACAATGATTTTCTATAAATGAAACATGAATTTTAAAGGACTGAGTTAACGGAGTTTCATAGTTCTACCTCGTTTTCACGAGTGATTTAGGTTCACCTGAAAGAACTCACAAACAGAGAATCTTTGCTTAATTTTTCTGCTTATCTAAATTCACCAGCGTCAGTTCATCAGATTAGAGAGTTGTTTGTACTTGCGTTTTGCTTTGGTAACAGCTTAAAAGCTGAGGCGATTCCGTCGCTGACGCAGGCGTGCTGGAGGGGATTCCGTTGCTGATTGGCTGTTGCTTTGACGTCGGAATGACGTTTGAATGACGTTCTTTTGGGGAAGCCCTCTTGGAGTGGTTGGTTGCCGGTTTACGGAAGAGGCTTCAGCAGTCCTGCTAAAAGCCTGAGTTTGCAAGACTTTGAAGATCGTACGTGTTTCTCTGAAGTGTTTGAGTTCTTAGATGGTCTCGCTTGTGCGATGGTACGGCATGGGCGCTTTGTCGCGCTCACCAAGGTGAAAGCCAAAGTTCTTTTGAGTGAGAGAGCGAGCCCGAGCGTAAGACAGCGCGAGAGGGCTTTGTGTCCAATTTTTAAGCAGGCTGACTTTTGTCCAGCCCACAGGTCGCTGTCCAATCAGATGGTGGCTTAGCCACGCCCCATACTGTTCCTTATCATGCATGAATCGCATGCTGTTTGTGGAGAGTATTTCTGCAAGTTTTAAATATCTTCTGATAACAGTATTATCACCAGAGAATGATACAAAATATAAACTTTTCACTAACACCAATGTTCGGCGAATAAGACAAGCTCTCATTCGAGCTCAAACAACAGGTATTTTGCATACACAGTAATCGTAATCACTAAAAGAAAAGTTATAAGGTCAAGATTGAGATATCAGGGTTTCGATAAACACATCAAATATATATATACGGCATAACACATACAGTGGATACATTTTCACTACTTATACGTTTTAAATGATTGTCTGTTAAAATCGCCATGCCAGGTTCTGTTTCCTTTGTTGTAACAAAAGGGATTTCAGTCAGGGCAGAAAGCAGATGTTCAATGGGTCATGCGACAGTCACGCTGTAGTGATGGGAAGTCCGGTTCTTTTCCATGAACCGGTTCTTTCGGACAGTTCGTTTCAATGAACCGGTTCAAAAAAAACGGTTCATCGGTTCTTTTACGCCCTAACGTAATGACGTCATTCGCGATGACGTAATGATGTCAAGTCTATCGTCCCGGGCCGGGATGAAAATACACATTCAAATATATAAAGTCAGTAATCATAACTTCAGTCAGTTAAAACATCATAATCATGATCTGAAAAGTTTACAATTAAGTTTTGCAACTAAAGTTTTAAATATCTTCTGATAACAGTATTATCACCAGAGAATGATACAAAATATAAACTTTTCACTAACACCAATGTTTGGCGAATAAGACAAGCTCTCATTCGAGCTCAAACAACAGGTATTTTGCATACACAGTAATCGTAATCACTAAAAGAAAAGTTATAAGGCCAAGATTGAGATATCATGGTTTCGATAAACACATCAAATATATATATACTGCTTAACACATACAGTGGATACATTTTCACTACTTATACGTTTTAAACGATTGTCTGTTAAAATCGCCATGCCAGGTTCTGTTTCCTTTGTTGTAACAAAAGGGATTTCAGTCAGGGCAGAAAGCAGATGTTCAATGGGTCATGCGACAGTCACGCTGTATAGATCTCGTGTTCGCGGGCCTGAGGGCATCAGTTAATTTACTCATCCTTTTCCTGCTGGATATACTAGTTCTATACATTCGCGATCACGAGGTATCCATATGTCGTGAAAGGGTTTTTTTTTAGTCCTGATACAAAAGATAGCTTTGTTGTCTCCTGATTGAATTAATTCGAAGCCACATGATGGCTGATAGAGGCATATCCGTGTCCGTTCATGTACTAGAAATCCCTACAGTGTAGACATGATAGCAACACAATGAGAGGAGGGTTTCAAATCCAGCTGAAAAAATCCTGACCGGACCACAATTTTCATGACATGAGAGTGTTCTATTATTTAATATGGCTGCCAAACTATCATGGATCCACGCTTTTAAACCTCGCTAACATGGTTTCTAAAGAGGATTACAGCCGTTCCAGTTGGGTTCTGAAGCAAAAAGACGAGCAATAACCAGCTCTACTGAATGCTGAACTTGCTATAATCCTTGACCACACTGCTGATAAAAGATTACCCATAAGTAATCCTTGCATTCAATTTGCCATAATCAAAGGAAGAAATAAACATAGAGGTCCTACTGTTAAGACACAAGATGAAAAGAAGAAATGGCTATTTGACCCATACACACATCCCGTACAAATTACTTTTCTATTTTAGTAAATTACTTTCTTCTTACTCATTCTTCGTTTCTCTTTGACAATCATTATTGTTGCAGAGACTAAATCTCAGCTTCCTAAGAAGACCAATTCGGGCATTCCAGGAATCACAGGGCACTGTAAAAAAAATTATGCTTAGCTCAAATAAATAGTTTACTTGCTTATCGCAGTTCTTTGGTTTACTCTTAACTTTGAGGAACACAAGAAAAGCATCTTGGGATGATGTCCTCCTTAAGAACAATGTGCATTTACTTTTAAATTGTAACATATTTAGATAGTGTATATGTTTAGCATGTGCAGGATGATGATCCTTCATCCTGATGCTTCAGTCAATGTGTTATTAATGGAAATAAATAAGAACTTTTGTAAATTGTTCATAAAATGTAAATTATTTAAAATTATTCTTGCCCCTACCTGATCCCCGCTAAACTTTTACAGAATATTTAAATTATTTGTATCATTCTTTGTTTATTCTATGACTCATATACAGGTATATGAATATATACATATTTCATCCTCCATATGTTGTTGCAACACTGTGAATTGAAGTTGAATTATTTCACTCAGTTAGTTGGGTTTTAGTTATCTCAAATATTTCTGAAATCCAGCTTATGGAATTATTGAATCATAACTCAATGAATTACAATAAGTATTAAATAACAACATGCTACTTGGGGCCTTCTATGCCAATTCTCATTAACAAACAGACACAAAAAATGTAATACTCAGCATAATGCAATGCCACAGATCATTCCAGAGACACAGAATTAGATCAGTTAACCTCAAAACTGACTGACTAAATATCACAAGTGTTTAAATTCAGATGAAATTGATGAATACATTTTTTTTTTTGCTTTATTACGCTTTAATTAACAGTGACTGTTTGCTAGTTTAATTTTCATTGTTCTTATTTCTATTGTCACAGAAGTGTTTGAGGGTTTGAAGGTTTGAGTGTGGGAATCCGTATGAACCCGTGGCAAAATCTGCCTTTACGTGAAATTCTAGATTGCGTGGAAATTTTTTAAAATTTGCCAGACAACTATAAATGTGACTGCACCTTTAATGATGGCCTCCCAGCCTGACCAGCTAAAAAGTGCTAAAACCAGTCAAAAAAACAGCAAACTTAGGCTGGCTTAAGATCAATTTCCCCTGCTTAAAGTGATACAACTCCAGAACTCTTCTTGATTTTATTTTATTTAACTAGACATTTGTTAAAATGATGGCAGTTTTTGTCATGGCAACTTGAGTCAAGATATTTACCGGAGTAAAATGATTTGAACTCAAAAACAGCCACGCAATCTGCATCCTTCATTTTTCGCAAACAATCCAGAAGCTGTTGACATCTCTTTCCTGTTGTTGTTGTGAACGTGCAGTACAATGAGGAAAAAGGGGGAACCACAAATAATCAGTTATCTCTCAGCCAGCATCAGCTTGGCAAAATAAGCAAAACAAACCCATATTACATGCTGGGCTAATTAGGCCCCAACTTGTGTTATTTATTTACAAAGCTCAGACAGACATTACACTCCCCTGGTGCCAACCCTTTGTGGCCAATCGGAGCAGAGCCGACGGGGACAGCGTCTTCAACACGCCCTCTGCTCCCAGCCTGCTATCAGCCATGTGTGAAAACAGAGGAGAGCTTGTCAAAAAAAGTGCTCCTCAATTCCTGTAAGCGTTTCGCCTTTTGACACATTAGTCATTTGGTTTGTGTAGCCCAGATAAAGCATCCAAACCAGGCAGAGGAGATAAGTAATCTCATTTACATTTGTTGCTCTCCTTAAAGCATAAACAGCCAGATGCTCTATTTATGAGACGGCAACAATTAGCAAGTAAAAATTCACATATAAAATCTCATTAATATTCAAGGCTGAGAGATGCGTTTGAAAAACAACAGTGTGGACGTAGCTTGCGCTGCAGTTTGTCAAAATAATATTACGGTGAAATTAATTTACCTTCATTCTTTCCGTACAGGTGAAGGCATCTGAAATCTGCAGCTGTTTTGTGTGCAGTGTGCCGATGTTTGCAGTATCTGTCTTGCTGTTGATGTTGCTGTTGCTGTTTTATAGCAGAGTCCAAATCTGTTTTGGCCCCCAGGCAATTTGATTTGCCTGGTTTGGGTTTTGCTGATTTTTTTGATTTGGTTAGAAGCCCAGAGAATTCACTTTATCCCGTTCCCGTCTGCGTCAAAGGTTTCTAATGAGAAGCTTTTGTCAGCATTCATTGCCACAGCCTCTAAATTGCCACACTGAAATTGGAGAACAATGCCACTGTAATCAGTTGTTCTGGGGATACGAATGCAGAAATTAAGTCGCCTGATTGACACTTGGTGTGTTTGACAATGCTTCACCGTTTTGACAAATTGTGACTATTGATCGTCTGAAGACTTCATTGTGTTTTCTCATGGATTTCCTGGTCGTATGTCACTCCCCTTTATTAAGTTACTCCAATATAGCAGCCGCGATTTGTGCCAGTACCGAGGATCCTCTGATATCTGCCTGCCTCCATCGTTACCGTGGAAACCACTGCGAGACGATGAAAGTTTGCTGCAAACATGTCTCCCACATAGGTCTGTCGTTTGGGCTCAAAATAAGAAATGGAATTAAAAAATAACATGCCTATATTGTGCTTTTCAGATATTTGTTGATGCCGGCCTGCACTTGTCAGAGGAAGTGTCATTGTGCCGCTTCGCCTTTCATCACTCGCCGTGCCACTGTCATTATGAAGCACATTTTTCATTTTACCGTGCCGTTTCATTCCTCTTCCCGCAGATTAAGTGATAAGAGTTTAAAAGTGGTTTTGACATGAAGATGATGGCTGCGAGAAGTAAATAAGCGCTACGGCTGTGCATACTTCAGACGGCGTCTAAACGCCAGATTGCGGTGGGGTGGAAGCTCCTTCCGGAGATGAAAAAAACGAGACTGGATTCCACCTGGGAGTTATTGTGTGGTGTCATATGAAAATATGCAGTGTGAGCCGCGAAATTAGTGGGTAAAAATGATAGAAACATGTTGTTTACTTTAGAGAGAATGGGAGAACATATCACACTTTCCAAGAAATGGATTTAAAAAGGGAGAAATCGAAAGAAAGATTGATTTAGAAGATTGTTTTGATCCATCAGTGGTGTAAAATTTCATATTTCTGAATCCTGCTCTCAGCAGCCTCCCAGCACTGCACTATAGGGATGTGTCCCTCATCTAACCACCAGATTCAACTCACCAGCTCATTAGTAGAAGCTCTAAGACCTGAATTGGGTGTCATATTAGCGAGACACCTATAATGTGCAGAGCTGGGGGGCTCCCAGGAGCAAGACTGAGAAACACTGATCTAAGTCTATTTATTTTCTATAGTGTTGTATAATTGGAGCAGGTACAGGCCAAGTTTAAACTGCAGCATAAACACTCCATCTCAGCGACTAAAAGTGAAGAGTTGGCATTGCCAAGGCCGGTAGTGTGAGAAGTGGCATGGCTGTTTGGGCATTATGCAGAGTGAATCAGATTTTAAGCAACTGTAATTGATTAACCGTTCATGCATTTACTTGCGCAAAGCAGGAAAATTTAATTTCCGGCCTCCATAATGTGGCTTTTCAAATAGCCGAGCTAATATAATAGATTTTGAATCTACTGAATGTGGTTTGTTGGGGTGAAGGGGTTTTGTGTATGTGGTGTGCTCAGAATGTTTAAGGTCTAGATTTGACCATTTTATACCTTTTTGCAGCTGTATATTTATTAACATAAAATTGTGTAGTAGTACTATACATTATGTATATATTGATTATATTATTCATGTATATATCCAGAATGGCCATTAAAAGAAACACATACCATCAGAATTTAAAAATAAGTGATCAAACTTCCAATGCACTAGCGTTTAAAACTTAGACTATTTTAAATAAATACTTTTTATTTGAATCAATACTTTTATTCAGCAAAATGTTCAACAAAGATTTCTATTTTAAATGAATGAATGAACTTTCTATTCATCAAAAAAAAAAACAGTTTCTGCAAAAATAGTATGTTTTCAACATTAATAATAGGAAATGTGTGTTGAACAGCAAATCAGCATATTAGAATGATTTCCAAATGATCATGTGACACTGAAGACTGGAATAATGGATGCTGAAAATTGCTGAGATTTGCAATCACAGGAATACATTACATTTTAAAGCACATTTAATTATAAAACTGGCATTTTAAATTGTAATAATATTTCACAATATTACTGTTTTTAACAAATAAAAGCGCCTTGGTGAGCATAAGGTACGTCTTTAAAAAACATTAAAATGTCTTTCCAACTCCAGTGTTTTAAATTATAGTGTGTTTATAGATGTATAATTTACACATCTCATAAATATTTACATTTTTTATTTATAAGTCATCTTAAGTACATGATTAATGTAAGAAAAGACGTGTTTTCTGTGACAGAAATCAGCCATTAGCATGTATAAATTTGATCACCTACCCACCCTCATGTCATTCAAAACTTGAAAAGGGTTAGCATACAGAATCATGTTATTATGTTTTACATGTCAGAGCTGCTTTTTCCTTTCATTGAAAATGCATGCAGATCACTGGCTGTCAAGTGCAAATGCAATTTTGCTGGGTTTATTAAAAATAATTACATATTATATTGAGATTTAGACCTGAATCCCCATGCTAAACAAAAACTTTGCAATTAGTCCAACACATTGCGCTTAAATAAAAGTTGTTGAAAAATTTTTTTCTTTTGTTGGTCATGTCACATCTCGCCTACAGAGCCTGGGCTGCCACTGGTGCCCCATAAAAAAATACTAAAAATGGGTAAATAAAATGGCACACTTTTATTTTGTGTGTTCCATAGTATTATTTCTAATGGAGCCATATGTTCTGTAAATGTTTATTCTATTCTATTTATATAAAAACCTTTCTCATTCAGTACACTGTTGTATGTTCAGTCGACAGTAGCTTTGGATCTTTGTGGGTTATATCTGACTCTTTATTGCATTGTTTTTAACTGCATATTCTAAGAGTCTCACCGGATTACAATAAAAAAGCAACCATTTACATGGTGAAATGCATCGTTTTGGGAGGGAAAGACAATCATCCATATTTGATGATATTGTTTGTTTGTCTCATCCTTTGTTCTCCTGAGTCCCATCCCCACTCAACCAGCATTGAACTGGCATCAGTTCCAACGTTAAGTGCATTTTTCATGAGGCAATCTGTGAGATTCTCTTCATGGAAGTGAATCCTGCCTTCTACCGCCGCTCCCCCTGGACACATCCTTTCCTAAAAAACAATCACGCTGGAATTTTATGAACACGAGAGAAAGGAAAACTGATCAACGGCATCTACAGGTCAATTTCTCCAACGAGGGTTCAGAAAGGTCACCCATGGCATTGAGTTATGTCTGCAAATTCAGAAAGGCCGCATGTCACAGGGCATGAACCGCGGACAAGAGCATGGCGGGTCGTGACGGGCATCTGGCCAGAAGGCCAGAAGGCCAGCGGTTCATCCCCCTGTCCATGACTCGTGTTCACTGTAATTCTATCAAGTACTCGAGCGAAAAACCCAGCGATCTTTCAGGCTTCAAAGGTCACGCACATTGATTCCAGCAAAATGATGTCATGTTTCTCATCTCTGGTCTTCTCTCACTCCTCTGTGGTCGTGAGGCTGCCTCGTCGGCCCAGCCGCTAATTGCTCCAAAATGAAAGTACCCTGATAACCCGATGCTTCCCCTATCAATCTTTGTCATATTTATCTTTAATTGGTCTTGCAAAGGTTTTTATAGCTCTGATCTGTCCCATATTTCCAGATGACATTTGCTGGCTTGACTGGCATTTTATTCACTTTCTTCACACACAAATTCCGCTAGTTCACCATATCAACATGCCCATCAGAACTCATCCGCCTATGTGGGTAATAGCCTTCTTTCCGACGTTCTCCTTTTCTGTGCAACCTTTTGAAATGCCTGCACTTTTGATTGAATGACGGTCATTTTCAGCAGACATTAGGCAAAGATAACATGGTACTGAAATGATAAAAGCAAACCAATACGTTTCTTTTCAAGCCAGGAAGTCATCACTAGTCAGAGCCACAATGTCTTCTCTTGCGATTCAAGCGATGTCTCGATGAAGCGGAGTTTGTCTAAAAGGAAAGAACACACGTTTTCTTCACTTCCACCATCAAGTCATCGTTTAATGTCCCTCCATAATTACCACTGATAGACACAGATCGATCGCGCTCAGCATAATTGCCCTCTGTACATTTGACCTTTACGTCGTATCTGGTGAAATAACAGTTCATAATGACATCCAGCACATTTCAAGGACCTCCGAGGCCTCTTATTGTCCCGACGCCGGAGAATTATCAAACCGAAAACAGCAAAACATGTTTTGAGTTGGATAATGAAAACAGCAAGTGCTTCTGAAAAGTGTCAGATTTTTTTTGTCAGCACGCCTGTTAATTACCCCGTTTCCCCAGGGTTCTTGCTCATGGTTTAGTATGAAAAGGCTCATTAACGCTGTGCTCTTCTCATTGGGCTGATTTTGTCAGTCGAATCCCAGCACCCTCCTCTTCCTGCCAATCAGTAGTGCTCACCGGCATTCATATTATGTTCAGCCTCTGCAGTACTTCAATCATGCTTTCAGACACTAGGCCACACACACTGGAAGTAACTCATACCAGTCTGTTACTGCGCTTCAGGCAATTTTTCAGCTAACAAGGACTGGAATGACACTTGAAGGGATCGTTCACCCAAATATTAAATTTTTGTCATCATTTTCTCACCCTTGTGTCATTCCAAACCTGTATGATTTTTTTGTTAAATTATCCTGGACACTTTTTTTTCTATACAATGAAAATGAGAGTGGACTGAGTCTTTAAAACACCACAAATGATAAAAACTCCATAAAAGGATCATTTTTGCACTATATTCTATCCTAAAGCCATATGATAGAGGAACGGGATGATATTTAAACCATACTTCACTGAAAGATTTGATTTGAGAGGCACAGATTTTCAGTGAATAATGACTATTCATCATATTTAAAAGTTTGGGGTCAGTAAGATGTTTTTTTTTGTTTTTTTGTTTTTAAAGAAGTCTCTCACCAAGGCTGCATTTATTTGATAAAAAATACAGTAAAACAGTAATATTGTGAAATATTATTGCAATTTAAAATAACTGCTTATAATTTATTATATAACTAAATGTATATAATAACTGTTTGTAACTGTTTTTAATTTATTCCTGTGATGCAAAGCTGAATTTTAAGCATCATTACTCCAGTCTTCAGTGTCACATGATTCTTCAGAAATTATTCTAATATGATGATTTGCTGCTCAAGAAACATTTTTTTTATTATTATCAGTGTTGAAAACAGTTGTCCTGTGGAAACTATAATGCATGTTTTGTCAGGATTATTTGATAATTGATAAATAAATAGAACAGGGTTTGTTTTAAATATTTAGTAACATTATAAGTCTTGTAACAGTCTTAGAGACTGCTAACATGTTTTTCCTGTAGTTTCTCTTCCCTGCCAATAAGGGGGCGCTGGTTAGCTATAGGTATCTAGGAATATAACCCTGGATAGACAAAGAGGAAGTCAGTGATGTTATAGAGAGGTAGGAATGGCCTACCTGATATTGACTCACATGTTGTTTTGTGGGAAACTTCTGTTTATTGCCCAGAATGAGGGCCTCAGGTCATGTGCCTACTGTTTGGTGGGTTAGGCTGAGCTGCTAATCCCACATGGTAAGGCCTGTTTAAAGAGCAACATGGAGCCTTCAGTGTTTTTACACACATTGGGTGAAGGCCATGGCATATAGGAGCTGCAAAAGCATCTACCAGTGTGAATTCCAATTTTTGGATGGCATTTCACAAGGAATATAGATTTGTATTGTTTTTTGGAGAAACAGCATGAACTGTTTAGTGTGTATATTTTTGCAAGCCTTCATGATAGTGGATTTTTGAATGTGTTTTTGGCCTACACTCCTTTGGACTACGACCATATGGACTATAGATACTTCTTTTTCACATCAACATCTTTCAGATAAGAATTACTGGATTTTCTCCTTTTGAGATTATGTCTTGTGATATTTGTTTATTTCTGGTTTGTAAGCTGTGATATTTGTTCATTTCTGTTTTGTAAGCCAATCAATCTGGGGTTACTCGCACTCAAAATAATGTCTTTTAAGCTGATTGATTTGCCTGTTTGGTCATTTTTCTTTTGTTTGAAGGGGAAGTCTAGTTTATAAAGTCTGGTTGAACAAACATTGAACCCTCCCAAAAATAGATGTATAGCCTAAACTTTCGCATGTCAGAGTGGTGGTTATAGCATAACCAGGATATCTAATTCCACATACCCAAGATACGGCAGAGACAGCTTGTTGGCTGCAGTTATCTTGAGCCACTTTGCTGTACAGTGAATGTCTTTATCCTCGCCGTGGAGATGCTCCCTAAAAAAACTCTCAGTAAGTGTGCTTACGTTACTTCCTGTGTCCAACATATATAAATAATGATGTCATCTATCACAACACCAGCTAGTTTCATTATGTTTTAGTCACTGCTCTCAATTTCAGCCACCTACTGTGTTTGTAACTTGTGTTTTTAAGTGTCTTCTTTTAAGCTCTGCACTAAATTGTCAGAGCGCTCTCCAGTATGCTGGTCTGGCGGTGACGTTATCCATTTGAGACAGCCATGAGGAAGTCTCGGGGCTTTCAGACTTGGCTCATCCCATCTGAGAGGAAGTGTCTCACTGTTAACTGCTGAAATGGATGCCTGCCTGCTGCTCCTCCTCGTTCTTAAAGTGACAGTTCACTCAAAAATGTCAATTCTGTCATCGTTCCTGTATGTCTGACTATCTTTCATGGAGCACAAGATTTTTCATGAGCCTTTCAAACTCAATAACGGCACATAAGCAATATGAACTTTTCAAATGTCACTACAAAATCACTAGAATTTAGAGATTTCTGTGGTTACACAATTTCAGTATTTACACAAAGCTATCATATGACTTTAAATAATTTGAAATATAGCAATAAATAAGTCGTATGGGCCACATTTATGATACTTTTACAGTGCCTGCATGTCCTTTTTGATGTTTGAAAGCCACATACAGGTTTAGAAAGACATGAGGTGGAGTAAATGATGAAATAATTTTTGGGTGCACTATTCCTTTAATGCACATGGAGGAAGATTGTGTGTTATGAGAGACCTGCAGCCATGCCACTCCGTCATCATCAGTGGCTCTGACAGACTGACAGCAGCTGATTTTCTCTGACTCAGCTCACAGAGAGAGGCCATCACACCGACACACAGAATCCCCCTTCAAATCTGTTATTTCACACAGGGGATTCGATTCTGACTTGTTGAGACATTAATTGAAGTGCATAGGGTGAACCTGGTACGTTTATTTGGACCGAGAAATAGGGGTGTCATGCACCGATATTTTTAGTGGGCATTAGTGTCACACTTGGTGCTCTATTTGAGATAAGACATGATGAAAGAAAAAGACACTTTTGAATGACATAGTGTCTTATATAAGCCTAAAACAGAACAGTCTAGTGACACAAACATGGAAGCTGAACTGGATGGCCATTGATCACCATGTGTGTTTTTTTTTGTTTTTGCAACTTTGACATTTTGTTTTATGGGGGGAAAATGAGTTTGGGTGGGTAGATGATGACAGAATTGAGTTTGAACCAAACGATCTGTACAAGGCCCAACTTATTTGAACTTGCCACATTTGATGAAGAAATTTTATTTATTTATTTACCTTTTAAGAAATTGTGATTCATTTTAGTTTAAATGTGTCTGATGCTACACTTTAATCAGTGAAACTGAACTTGCCAAATCTAATTAAGTTTAAACAGGAATTAAATACATTTACTCAGTCACTTATTAAATATACTTACTCAAAATTTCTCCCTATAATATATATATATA
>NW_015631707.1:412210-418739 GCF_001515625.1 Sinocyclocheilus rhinocerous
ATGTGTATATATATATATATATATATATATATATACACATCTCAAGTAGTAATTTCAAATCAATCAAGGGCCGGTGCTGAAAGGAGGGGAGAGGCACTTTCAGTACAGTAGCCTGGATTACACCCTTTCACTCTCCAACTCTTTTTACTTGCTCTCCTTCTTTCTCTCGCTCTGAAACTTGACTCACCTAACAAATGATCCCAATATCTGGTAGGGAGCACTTAGGCAGCATGAATAATTACAGGTTATGGTGGGATGGTGTGACAACAACCAGGCTTGAGTGTGCGTGGGTGCGCCTGCTCTCGGCTTGTCACCGGCTGCACATTAAGGTAGTGTGGGACTTGAGGGCTGTCAGACAGGGACTGTAGTCACATCTTTATTAATAATGAAAGACATATGCAGTGCCCCCACTATGGCTGAATCTCACTGGCCTCATAATATCTTCAAGAACAACAGCCAGAGCAGCCGTGGCTTATGTATCTCTGAAACGGCTGTTATTTTAAGACTCAGTATAAGGACGTTTGATAGGAGTGGGTGTGAAGTGACCAGTTAAAAGTTCACACATGCAGCACAGTGACAGTTGTTTTTGTTAACTAAAACTAACACTTTAAAATTTGATTTAATAGTTGAAATTAAGCTAAAATAAAACAAATATATTAAATGAAAAACCTAAAAAACAAACAAAAATTAGAAGTATTGCCTTGACAAGTAATTGAAATAAGTTTAAAGTGAAGTACTAAAATTGAAAACTGAAATAAAGATTAAAGCTATATAGAAATATAACAACAACAAAATAACACGAAACGCTATACATAATAGTTTATAAATAATATTACAAAAACATTGATCAACAGAACAGAAACATCAAACATGTTGAAGTACAAACATTTCTACAACTGAAATAAAATTAATTGAAGCTATATAGAAATATGAAAAAATACTAATAAAAATACACATAACAAAATAACAACTTAAACTGATTACTTAAACTTAAAAAAGTATTCTTTGTAGTATCAAAATAACACTGAAAAATCAAGTACTAAAATAACAGAGCAAATACTGTATGTTGAAGTACTAAAATTACTAAAACTAAAATAGAAATTAAAGCTATATAGAAAAATAAAAAATGTAAAATGACAAAAGCACATCACAAAATTACTACAACTTAAACTAAAATTATAATAAAAACTGAAATTCAAAATACTGCAATAGTTTATAGATAATATTAAAATAACACTGACCCAGTGAACATTTATTTAGTTATGTATTTATTTGTCTATCAAATGGTTTTCCCTAGAATTAATCAATTTAGAATAAAATAAAATAAAATAGAATAAGATAAAATAAAATATTTGCCAGTGTTAAGAAAAATAAACTTCAATTATCATTAACAAATGTGCATTTTAGAGAATTTAAAGATTTCCATATGAACATTTCTCATCAAATTCTTTAAACCAAATTATCTCAACTGTGTTTTCCACATAATTTTTTTTACTACACTCTTACTGTGTCAACAGTGGCTTCATTTGGCTCTGTTTTTATGTATCCAAATTTTAAAAGACATTTAAGTTGACCATAAGGTCACCATAAGGTCTTGTGAGCTATGAAAGAGCAACCTCTGAGCAATAACATTTTCCTCTGGGCAGAGCCACTGAGTTTTGAGGTGGAAATGATTTTTATAATGAGCTTAGTGAGCTTGTCTGGTTTATAGTGGTGTAAGCCAGCTGTAAGGAAAGGAAGGACCTAGTGGACTTTCAGAGGGAATTCTTATGAGTTGCTTGCATCAATTGCTTACAAAAATAATGAACCTTTTAGGGGGCAATAATCACTGCAGATTAGCTCCATGCCAACAGAAAATCCATTAATAATGTGGCCGTCATCAGCGAGGCTTTTCTTTATTCATAGTCGAGAGCTCTTCTCTCGCTGCATTCAACATGCGCTCAGCAAGCGGCCAAGGCTCTTGCACGGCTCATATGCTTCACCTTACTCTGCATGTAAACAAACCACGGTAAACAAACAAAGATGACACATCATCACCGCACATTTACATTTGTGAGAATCCGGAAAGGCAGATTAACTGAGCAGATCTGTTTGTATCCTTCAAGGACTATAAAGATGGCGGGCGATTATGTACAATAACTAAAAAAGACTGCCCACCACTGAATGTGTGTTCTGCCATGGAAATGTGTTTTTGATGCATACATAATTGCATCATTGCATATAAATAGCTATTAATTAATCAGTGAGAATATCCAAAATAGCTCAAGATGAATCAATTTTGACTGTCATTTCAGACACCTTCAGCTTGTGGGAATTATTTTTTGCTTCCTTTCAACACATTTAAATCCATTAATAATGTGGCCGTCATCAGCGAGGCTTTTCTTTATTCATAGTCGAGAGCTCTTCTCTCGCTGCATTCAACATGCGCTCAGCAAGCGGCCAAGGCTCTTGCACGGCTCATATGCTTCACCTTACTCTACATGTAAACAACCACATGTAAACAAACAAACAAAGATGGCACATCATCACCACACATTTATGTTTGTGGGAAACATGAAAGGCAGATTTACTGAACAGATCTGTTTGTATCCTTCAAGGACTCTAAAGATGATGATTATCTAGAATAACTCTAACAGCATTTATCAATGCTGCCCACCAGTGAATGTGTGTACTGTCATGGAAATGTGTTTTAGATTCATACGTAATTGCATCATTGCATATAAATAGCTATTAATTAATCAGTGAGAATATCCAAAATAGCTCAAGATGAATCAATTTTGACTGTCATTTCAGACACCTTCAGCTTGTGGGAATTATTTTTTGCTTCCTTTCAACACATTTTAATGGACTGAGAAAAATCAGATTAAAGAATGGCACAGTCATGTAAATGATTTGATTATGTGTCACACATATAAATATACCACATAGGTTTAAGACTAATTCTTTTATATAGGAGAAATTGTCATAAACACTAACCATTTTGTATTCTACATGATATTTTAAAGTAATTTTTAACAGTATTTGTTAAATACATACTGTATAAAGGTCTGAATGTATTTATATAGCATATATATGTATATATATATATATATATATATATCAAAAGTCTAATGCTATTGTCAGATTATTTTATTACCAGAATAACTTTGTACAAAAGTAGCATAGAGCAAGAGTCCCAGCTAACAAAAATATGTTCTAAGAATGTTCTGACAATGTTCCAACAGAGTTATGGAAACATTATTTCTGAATGTTCAAAATGTCCATTCATTTATTTATTTGTTTGTTTGTTTGTTTGTTTTAAAAATGTTATTTATGGTTATATAGAAACATTAAGTGAACATACTATTTTATAATTTGCAAATATTGTGGGAATGTTACTTTTGAATGTTCTCTGGATGTTCTGAAAACAAGTAGTAACATTAAAAAAAAAACAATGTTTCAGAAAAATATTCCATGAATGATGAATAAATCACATTTTTTGTGCTAACTGTTTTAGAATATTATTAACACAAGATAACTTGAAACATTTATCTATTAATGTTGCTGGAAGAGAATGTTTGTTCATAACTTGGAGAGAACCTTACCAGAACATTCTGAGAACGTTCTCAGTTAGCTTTGGCTGTGTTAATCTAAGAGGGTTACATGAAAAGAAGTTTATTTCTAAACTCAATTCTTAAGGTTACTTTCTCTTTCATTCAAACAGATCGGTGTACTGGTGCAGATGTGGCATTGTAAAACTTATTAGAGGAGAACATTCCTTCTAAAAGCTTGTCTTGATACAGCTCTACCTGTTCCAAGCACTTTTGGGTTCAAGGACCGGTCAGCATGACTCCTCCACTCCTGAGACTGTAGTGGTGGGGCTTCTGCAGAGCATCACAAGGCACCATGTTGACTGTTGTTTGTGCGTTTTAAGATGCACATGAGTCACTGTAAGTCTAATCAATGTAAAATCAATCAGTCAAGAGTGGATTCAGCCCTCCCCCTTGACACAAGTAAACGCCGCCAACATTTAGAGGCAATTTTGCATGTCTAACGATGTGTGATGTTCGTATTTGTGAATTTACAGTTTGCAAGCTTCCACTCAGTGGTGTCCTTTATGTGTCTATAATCTGGGTTAAATCCCATTCCTTCTTCTTCCCTGGCATTAAAATTCTTGGCTTTGACATAACATCTGTTCCTCGCTGTAGGTAAACATAGAAGAAGCTGCATTGCAGTTTTCTGTGTCAAATCGTCAGATCCCAAGGTTTAATTGAATGTTGGTAAAATAGCAGACAGCAAAGGATGAACACTGACAACAGTGCAACTCCATTTAGATCATTAGCTCTCTTCCAAAATCTGATCAGCGGCCTACCTGGACAGCATTTTCAGGCATTTTAGCTGACAGAAAAATTCCCTCATTTTGATACAATTTAAAGCATTATACATGTATCTATGATAGAATTAACAGAATACATTGTGACGACTGTAATCTAAGATGTTAAAGGGGTCATATGATGCAATTTAAATTTTACCTTTCTCTTTGGAGTGTTACAAGCTCTTGGTGCATAAAGAAGATCTGTAAAGTTGCAAAGACTAAAGTCTCAAATCCAAAGAGATATTCTTTATAAAAGTTAAGAGTCAACCACGCCTACCTAAAACGGCTCGTTCTAACACGCCCCCACATATCTACGTCACAATGTGGGAAGATTTGCATAACGCCGCCCAAATGTTCACGCAAATAAAGAAGGCATAACTTTTATTCTCGCTGTAGTATTGCTGCTGCCGCCATGTCGAGACGCTGTGTGTTTCGTTGTGAAAGCGAAACTACTTTGTTTGGCCTTCCAAAAGAGGATGATATTAGCTCCGTCATGCCTAGAGCTGATCCGTTCTCAAGCCCGCCGGCCGTTCCTCACTCTAGGCCATGGTGTGTTTCGTTGTGAAAGCGAAACTACTTTGTTTGGTCTTCCTTCAGAAAGAAATAACTTTTTTTCTGGTCTTAGATGGTTTAGCTGGTCTAACTGCCTGTCAAAACTTGCCCAAAAAATGCCCAAAAACTTCTCTAAAACCAGCCTAACCAGACAAGCTAAGATGAGCAGACAAGCTAGTTTAAGATGTTTATACACTTCCATTCAAACGTTTGGGGTCGATAAGACTTGAATATGTTTTAAAATGTAATTTATTCCTGTAATGCAATGAAGCTGAATTTTCAGCAGCCATTGCTCCAGTTATACATGATCCTTCGGATATATATTTACAATAATATATTACTGACCACAAACTTTTGAACGTGAACAATTGCACAATTCCATATTTGCAGTATTTGAGTGTGTTTCTTTTGTGTTCATTATATTATTAGCTAAGCAAAATGCCAGAGTTACTCGTTGTGTTTTGGATGCTGGAAATCATCCAGCTTGACCATCTAACCTTTACTCTTCTAAAACAAGCTGGTGTACCAGCTAGACCAGTGCCAAATCTGTACTGGACCCGCATGGAGGTGCACGCAGGTGTAAGCTGGCCTTTTCAGCAGAATTAGAAAATCGTTGCCAAACAGCTAGCTATTTTGAAACTCACTGCTGCGCCTAAAGACTTGAGGGAATGAGGGAAGCTAATCTGATTTTGTTCTAAACTAAAACAGTCCCTTTTAAACTTAAGGTCTTTTAAAAGTAATGAAGGGCTTCAACATTCATGAATGCATTATGAGGTCGGATTTCCCGACCTGGAGTTCATCTTACAGCTCTGTAGGCATGAGCGTCAGCTGAGATTGTGGTATCTCTTACAGAGTATTTTTATCAGTCTGGCCATAAAAATGTAATATATAACACTCCATAGTTTCTACAGCCTGTGTCTGGTGATGAGCTGAGTAATAAAATTTGCCCTTAAATAAGGAAGTTTAAGGATCTGTTTGAGTCCACAGGCTCATTCAGAAGCAGCAGTGGGGGTTTATTCACTGGTGTCTTGTAACTCGCTTTACAGCACTGATTATAACAGCCTGCAGAGACGCTCATGTGGGCCGACGCCACAGTGTATTTGCACTTCTCACGTAGGGTATAAGAAGTACTATTGACCCAACCGTAATCTCATAATTTCAAAGCACTCTGAAAAATTGTTTATCTCTAACCAACAGCCACAGAATACTATCTGCCTGCTATTCTATGAATATACTTACCCCTGTAAAGGCTGACATTATTTTTATAACTGGAAAATTGTGAAAATAAAGGTATAATTTGATACTAAAACTCTACAAATTATTTGTTTTTAAATAAGGCAACAACTTTTGCCACAATAATAATACAGGGCTCTTGAGTTTTCACTCATGCTGACATTCAGGCTAATTTAATTGTGCTCTATTAGAAAGTCCTAAACAAAGCAAGCAGCTAAAGTCACATAATTTGTTCTCATATTTTCTGTATTATTTCAAATATTTGACGGCAAATACACACATGGGAACTGTTTCGTGAATGAAACTGAGGATAGCTGAATGCAAATGTTGCAGAATTCCAGCACTTTTAACACTTCTAACATTTGCAAATGACATGCTAACCTTTGTTTG
>NW_015631707.1:418988-431823 GCF_001515625.1 Sinocyclocheilus rhinocerous
TATATATATATATATATATATATATTGTGGCAGGAGGTGCAAATGACAGACACAGTGGGTGTGGCACCAGGCCTCGGAGAGACTTTTATTTAGCAGAAAATAAACATAAAATGTCCAAAACGATAAATAAAGTGTCCAAAGGGGAATTAGTGTCCAAAATAAACAGGGGATCTGGTATCCTTGTTGTGCTGGGGAATCGTGAAGAAGGGTAATGTTCAGAAAGGAGGGGTCCAGGTAAAGGGTGGAGTCTGGCGGTCACACGCGCTCCTCTCTGTGGTCCGGGGGGTTGGCTTCTTCACAGCGACTCATTTTCCCTGACCCACGGCGTGTCAGGGGATTAACGGCCCGGCATCCTAGTCTGTCGCCAGCGTCACGGGTGCGTCTCCATTCCAGACTGTGGGTCCGGCAGCTCACGCCTCTGGCGGTGCAGGGATCCTTCCGTACTCCCTTCCTAGATTCATGAGGTCACCACCTAGATTCACGAGGTCACTGTTACTTTACTTATTACTTTCTGGCAAAAGTAATTAGTTACACTACTAGTTACCTTACTTTTCCTTCACTTCAGAAGTAACTGTGTATCTTCCACATAAAATGCTTCTAGAATGTTACTAACAACATATTTCTGCCTCATCATTTGACCAAAATCCACAAAAATCTAAGAATTATTTGATTGTTGAATTTTAAATCAGCGGGGTTGAGGCATCAAAAGTAACTAAGTAACTAAGCAGTTTTATGGATGGTAACTGTAATATTATTACTGAAATCTTATTAGTAATTAGTTACACTACTAGTTACTGCAAAAAGTAATATTGTTACTAGTAACTAGTTACTGCCCAACACTGGTCACCAGCGTGCGTGCACAGGAGGAAGAGACCGGTTTCCCGAGGAGAGGCACGCTCGGCTTTTAACAGCGGCGGTGACGAGGTTCCATTCACTTCAGGTGTGCCTCATCATGCCAGACCTGGTTGTTTTTTGCACCCCTCCTCTCTCACACACCCATTTCTGTCAGGAACCTGGAGAAGGGCGGCGATTAAGGGACGGGGGGATGATGATAAGGCAGCCGATCCGTCATATATATATATATATATATATATATACACACACAAACATATACAGACACACACACATATATATATACACACACACATGTAATATTATTACTGAAATCTTATTAGTAATTAGTTACACTACTAGTTACTGCAAAAAGTAATATTGTTACTAGTAACTAGTTACTGCCCAACACTGGTCACCAGCGTGCGTGCACAGGAGGAAGAGACCGGTTTCCCGAGGAGAGGCACGCTCGGCTTTTAACAGCGGCGGTGACGAGGTTCCATTCACTTCAGGTGTGCCTCATCATGCCAGACCTGGTTGTTTTTTGCACCCCTCCTCTCTCACACACCCATTTCTGTCAGGAACCTGGAGAAGGGCGGCGATTAAGGGACGGGGGGATGATGATAAGGCAGCCGATCCGTCATATATATATATATATATATACACACACAAACATATACAGTAAGCAATATACATACATACATTACAGAATTTGGACTAAAGGCTAAACAATTTTTATGGTTTTGTTCAATCTTTTTCTCACTCTGAGTGTATTGGCCCCTGTTTACATGTGCGAGGTGATAATGGCAAAGTTGCTTGAAAGTATAATTTTTCATCCCCCTCTGCCTGCTGCCTAAATTAAGCTTTTTCAAGGTTGGATGTGCAGCTGGGGATCGAAGGACAGGATCTTCCATCAGCGCTTAGAGGATCTTGTTTCCGGTTACAGAATATTCAGTGCTACTGGAGCCCTGCCTCATCCGACTCCCCCTTGACTCTGAGCTATGGTTTAAGCCCACCGACTGTCCCACAATCCACACAGGCTGCTCACATTCTCTAATCAATGATTCACAGTCATTTCAAACGGCTGTTAAATACTGAAAATTATAATTTGACGGGTGTTTATTGCTGTATTTATTATTAATTGTTTGTGAAATGCTATGCGGACAAGCTCTAGAGCTTTGAACTTACTCTCTTCTTTTATCTTGGTTCAGTTTGAAGTGCTTCATTTATACTCAATTATGAGTTCATGTTCATTTTTCATAAGTAGGCCTATATTCATTCATTCATTCATTCGAAGCTAAAGGGATTGATTAACAAGTGAGGTTACAGCTCGCTTCTAGCAATGGTGTATTTATTTATTTGTAAGTAAGTAGCCAAAGGCATATTTTTATTTCCAAGTGAGGTTGCTGCTCGTTTCTATCAATGGTGTGTGTATTTATTTATTTATTTATTTATTTAAATGTATTATTCATTAATTTTTATTTATTAATTTATTGATTGGTTGATTGAAAACAAGGAATGTGATTGGACGCATTGAGATATTGTGTAAAAGTGCGTAATTAATGTAAATGTTTATGATTAGCTTCTCCAAGAAAAGAAAAATCTTTGAGATTATTGTGATGACAGAAACCCGAGACAAGGATTTAATACTCAGGTTTTAAATAATCCATAAATGTGGACACGTCGCATTTAAGATCTTCCTTTCGGCCATGCAGATTACACAAGTTAATCTGTGTATCTGTAAAACATTATCCTTGCCTTCGCAATGTGCGATCCTCCCCTAATATCAAACCACCTCTGATGAAGAGATTACAGATATGTACAGTGGTTTATTGGAAGTGCTTAAACAAGCTATTCATTGGCCCAAGGCTTTCTGAATGCGGTGCCGAGATCCATTCCAGGATTACACATATATCTAGACACATCTCTCGAATCGCAAGCCAGTGAAGTACTCAGTGACTTGGGACAGTCATTTCACAGTTGGCATATTCTATGTCGCTCCCTCTGAAGATAAAGAATGATTTTTCTCGTTTATTGAGCCGACACAGCATGCTGCTAGGAGACATTATGCAGGAATTTGACAGGAGAGTACACCGCTTGAAACCATATAGCAACGGCGGTGCAACATTGCACATAACAGGGTTGCAAGTGACGTAGTGAAATTGAATTGTACATCTCATGCTTTCATCCACAGCATCATCAAACATACATGAAAACCAAGTCTAAAAAGAGGGCTAAAACAGCATTAGTCTAGCTCAGAGTATGGTATAGAAAGACAGTTAAAATGGAGAATGAAGCTGTCCAGTTATTACTGATGCCTGGATAACATTGTAATCTAGGTCTTGTGCCGTGATGCTCTTTGAAAGAACAAACTGCTCTCATTCCTTTGCACTGATTTTTCATTGGTCGAATACATTGGCATGTTTTATGTCAACAAGAACCTTTGGCAGGAACTTGGTTTAGTGTTTACTGTTATTTTGCATGAGAATGCTGCATCATCCAGAGCTCTGTAAGCCAGAGTGCTCCATATATTGCATGTGTAGGTAGAGATAAATGATGGACATTTGGCAACAGGAAGTAAACAGGCATTCCTCTCCATATGCTGCGGCAGACCACATGACAAATGTGTTGCTTGAATTTCCATCATGTTCGTTTTACACTTACATAAGTGCCTTGTCTGCGAGACAAACGCTACAGCTTTAATTACCCAGAAATCCCTCACGATCGCACCTGCAACTCTTGAAGAGAAGCGTTTTCATCATCAGGTGACAGAAAACTTGCTTGTGGAGTCCTTAAAATGTATATATTTTTTAAGCAGTTTCTTTTTTCACAGCGTTATTTGTGGCAGTAAAAGCACAATTTGGATTACCAAATGTTCCAGTAATAGTTCAGCTTAGCCTTTAATGGAGCAGCTTAGTCCTTCAGTACGTGATTATAATGTTCTTAGCAGGCTCTTTCCATGAAGCCAGATGTTCACGAATAAACACCACCGCATGATCATGTCTCTGTGAAAGCTAATGCGGTTCTAGCCTGCATTTTAGTGACCCCTTTATTTTGGTTCTAAAATTAAGACGTTTACAATGGTAAGGAGCTTTTTAATTGGGAAAGGTTGATCTAAACCTGCTCTGATGTCGAAATGAAAAAAGGTCAAAACTCACTCCTCACTTATGCAAAGCTGCCCTTGTGAAAAAGAAGTGCGCTTAGCTATATTTAAAGATTATTGGAAGTGTACTTTAAATACACTATATTATATATAGTAATAAAGAATAATTTTAATAAACTGTACTTGCAGATAATATGAATAAAAGTGTACTTAAAGATACTATCTTGACTATATTTTCATGCATATACGTACTTAAGTGGGTCAGAAACACTCTAAAGTTCAGCTAATTGCATTTAATATGAATGTAAACAGCATGTTATCTGCAATTAATTGAAAATGTTTTGCAATTAAGTGTCCAAAAACATTACATTAAGTTCACACTTAAGTATATACTTTTCATTAAGTATATTGTTTCGTAATAAGTACTCTATTTTTAAAGTATGCCAAAGTGTACTTCTTGTTCACTTTAGTGTTTATAAAGAAAGTGCAAGTAGCCGACAACCTTTAGAAACCCCTAGAAGGTAAAAGAAAGTAAAAACATCTGTGATTTGTGATTGTGACTGTCTTGGTTAAACTATAAAGTGAAGATGTCCTCTTGAAGTTGCAGTGCACGCAAGATAAAAAGAGACGGTGACATTTAAAAGTTGAATGACAACACTGCATGCACATTAGCTCAACGCTTTAATATTTTTCGCCCTTAAAGCATATCAAAGTTCAACAACGCATTGAGTACCAGAGCCTGGAAAACCACACAGAGCATTGATGGATTAGTGAAGTCCAAAACCTTTATTTCTGTCTTAGTTCCATTTCTCCTTTTTGTCGCTCTCTTAGGCTGGTGTAAGGTTTATATTAACATTTCACTCTACTCTTGTTTTTGAAAGAGAAAAGCTCTTTTCAAATATAATTAGCAATTAACCCGTTTTTGGATTGGGACTCCACAAATCTGAGTATACTTAGAAAATTAAATATTTACTTTTACCTTTTAATTTTATGAGTAAAAAAAAAAATCGTACCTTCACTCATGTGTGGTGAGTATGGAAACAAGGCAAGGTAGAATATTGAATGTGTCTATATAAAGGAAGTTGGGGAAAAAAAAGAAGAAGGTTCTCATGCTTTTTATTGAGTTGAATGTTTCTCAGTTTGAACGTCTTTGAACGTCATTTTCTGTATAGGCACATACTTTAAAATCTTGACTACAAAAAAAGCTATTGAATATTTCCACCGTTATTGCCAGGCAGAAAGATACAGTTCATTGAACGCACATTGACATTTATTTTGTCATGCTATAGGGGTAAGTTTCTTTGGAAGCCCGCTTCCGCCACTGAATAACTTTTTTTCTCAGAATTACGTGATATAAACTCGCAATTGTGAGTTAAAAAGTAATAATTGTGAGATATAAACTCGCAATTCTGAGAAATAAAGTCAGAATTGCGTGATATTAACTCGCAATTGCGAGACATAAAGTCGCAATTCTGAAAAATAAAGTCAGAATTGTGAGATATAAACTCGCAATTCTGAGAACATATCAGCCCCCCCCCAAAAAAAATTGCGTGTTATAAAGTCAGAATTGCGAGATATAAACTTGCAATTCGGGCTTCCATAAGTTTCCACAATGGTAGCTATCATTAAAAAGATTATTATTGTTTTGTTTGTTTTTTTCAGCAAAATTTAAACATTAAAACAATTCATGGAACAGCTAAAATGTAAAAAGTAGCCTGCAGAAATATTATTTTAGCCATCAAATATTGTAAGGAATTAATTTAAAACATTTAAAATTGATGTGACAACTTGAAATGAGAACACATAACGTTTTGGTTTAAATTTGCCTTCATTATATGGTGGACTCTTGCCTGAATGTACAGTATGTGAGTGTGTTTTTATTGTGTTCACTGTTTCACCCAACAGCGATGATCTTGGAATTTGAGTTAAACAGAATTTATAGACTTTTTCCATTTATGAGGGTTTTCGAATTAGACGTTTGAAATCAATATACAAGACCACTGGTAGGGAAAACATTTTTGTAAATGAACCTTTGACTCAAAAACTTATAGCTAATGAGATTAATAGCTTTTTTTTTTTTTCAATGCTCCCATGTGACAACTAGCCCCGGTGATCCCTATATGATTAATACATTGCAAAAGTTTCAAGAAATAGCATATTACTATACATCTACTCATACATCTAGTGTGCAATATACACTACCGAGTAAAAAAAAACTTTGAGAAACTAAAATCTTTACTTATTTGCTGGTTAATGGTAAGTTTGTAGAGGTGGGATGCATTGTGGGTAATTATTTTTGACTCTGTATGAGAGAAAACAATGAACTGGAGTACACACCGTTTCTACCACACTGCAGGAAAAGTCATCTAAGACTTTAGAACCACCTGAATATAAATTGCTATGATATATTTTACTTAATCTGTTCTTAAATAAAAAATAAATAAAAAAACTTTCAGCTTTTCCATATCTCAAAGTACTCAACCATACCTGTGAGGGTGAAAGAGAGCTGATCAGCTTCACGTTCAGGAGGCCACTGCCAGCCTGAGCCTTTCGCACAGAAAGAGAAATAAATTGAATCTTAGATATATTTAAAGGGTTTAGCAAAACTGGCACAAAAATAGAAGGAGAGAGAAAGAAGGGGAGATATATTTTTATTTAAATACAGTCAGGAGTTCACTTTCATGCTGCAAATCACACTATCACCAAAGAGCAGAAGACACAGAATACTTTGATATTATTTCAATAATGACTGCTACAGTGATATCTAAATGGCTCACCGATTGTGCATTGTTAGTGAATACATGAATCCACTGCACCTAGATTTTCTCAAAGTAATTCCCAGTCTAGTGAGTCCGAGCAGGGAAATTGAGAAAATACATCACGTTTGACTGTATCAGAGAGAAATGTTCCGTAGTATGTGATGTTAGGGCGGTGGAGTGTCATTGGCGGTATGAGCGGAGCCGTAGCTGCTCCCAAATGCTGCTTTGCACAAAGCTATTATAAGTAAGTGCACTGGACAAATGGGGTCCTGTGATGCTGACTCAAGCAAATATCAGACTCAATGGAGTGTCTGCAGACTAACAGCACTCTAAAAGTACTGTTGTGCTTCAGAGGACTTCAGCACATCAGACAAACGGCATAAGACAGTATACTTTGGTCTTATTTTGTTCACGGAGGCAGACTGCTTCCTCCTTTTTTATTTATGGGCTTTTTGCCTTTTATTAAATAATACAGTATAGAGAGAAGGAAATTATTTGGAAACTAGAAGGGGAAAGGAGAGCAGGACATGATGCAGGTCAGACTTGAACCAGTGCCCCAGTGGGAGCTCCAATGTCCTTCCTTCCTTCCTTCCTTCCTTCCTTCCGTCCTTCCATCCGTAATTTTAAAGCATTCATTTAATATGATTTTTTTTTTAATGCAATACCAAAATTACACACACACAAAATAGTCAATTAAAAAATAGACAACAATTCAAAGGTTTGGAGTTGGTAAGATCTGTCTGTCTGTCGGTATGTGAAAGAAGTCTCTTATGCTCACCAAGGCTGCATTTATTTGATTAAAATTAAGTTAAAACAATAATATTGTGAAATAATTATAATTTTAAAATAACTTTTTTTCAGGATTCTTTAATAGATAGAAAGTTTAAAAGATCAAAAGAACACTATATGTGACCCTGGACCACAAACCCAGTCATAAGGGTCAATTTTTTTAAATTGAGATTTACCGTATTGGCCCGAATATAAGACGACCCTGATTATAAGACGACCCCCCCTCTTTCCAGATGTAACTTTTGGAAAAAGGCTTTTTAAAAACCAAATCTTGTTTTTTTCTCAGTAAAACACATTTTGTCTTCAATTATTTTCATATTGCATATTTTTCCTATTTTAATTTTTGTTTTGAAAGTATGGTAAAAACTGGTAAAATGTACCAACAATCACATTTAAAAAATATACACTTTTTGATATACCATAAAATTTTTAAAAAAAAAACAGGTAGCCCATCTGAATTAGGACATTTAGGCTATCCATCTAATAGTAGCCCACCAATATCTTATTAACAGTAGAAGTTAAATCTTACTGTAATCTTCAAATCTGGGTACTGTCTTACGTTTTAAAATCACAAAGGGAGTTTGGTCCCATCAGGCTAAAATGACAGTCACGACTCATGCAGCTGTAAGGTTTTCTACTTCTTTTGTTTTTACTCGCGATCTTTACAACACGCATTACATTACGTATTTCATGGCACACTTGTTTTATGCGTATTTGGCGCCACCTATTGTTGTGGGTGTATTATTGACATGTCAAAGTCTAGACCCTGAATATAAGACGACCGCGTTTTTTCAGATGTATTTCCAAGAAAAAAATATCGTCTTATATTCGGGACAATACGGTATACATCATCTGAAAGAATAAATTCATCTAAATAAATAAGCTTTCCATTGATGTATGGTTTGTTAGGATAGGACAATATTTGGCTGAGATACAACTATTTGAATATCTGGAATCTGAGGATGCAAAAAAAATTAATATACTGAGAAAATCGCTTTTAAAGTTGTTCAAATGAAGTTCTTAGCAATGCATATTGCTAATCAAAAATTAAGTTTTGATATATTTACAGTAGAAAATTTACAAAATATCTTCATGGAACATGATCTTTACTTAATATCCTAATGATTTTTGGCATAAAAGAAAAATCAATAATTTTGACCCATACAATGTATTGTTGGCTATTGCTACAAATATACCCCAGCGACTTAACACTGCTTTTTTTGACCCATACAATGTTTTTTTGGCTATTGCTACAAATAGACTTAAGACTGGTTTTGTGGTCCAGCGTCACATTATTTAAAATAGAAATCTTGCAACATTATAAAAGTTTTTAATGTTGATCAATTTAATGCATCCTTGCTGAACAAAATTAATAATTTTTTTTTTTTTTAATTCTTACTGACCTCAAACTTTGAAGAATAATTAAATAAAAATAAAGCAAAAAAAAAAAAGTATTATTCATGTCCCTGATCTGTAAATAAAACCTTCATATTGTAAACATTAAAAAAGCAACATGTGTGAACGTTTACTTCTGACAGACTCAGTTGAGCTAAAATGAGCTAAATCTGGGAACATTTCTTAGCAAATGTTGATATATGAGACAACTTGTGATCAGTTTGATGAATTAATTGGCATATCATGAAAATAATTTGATTATAATCTTGAATCAATTGGCAGCTCTAATTGTCTCCTACACAATGGATCATGATGCATCATGTCTATGGGCACATGGAAGAAACAGCACGGTGGATTCATGCTACATTTCTTCTCTGATGTCAGTCTGTTATCATGGATGGGAGCCATATGGAAAAGTCTGATTTTTAATGTGTGGGTCTACACGGATATCCCATCGCTAATGGATGCCTGTAACTCCTGTCACTCATGCAGAGTAGGAAAGCTGTGGTGTTATCATTCATGGGCAGCAGTGCAATCTCTCTCAGTACCTGGATGAGTGCTCATCGCTGTTTCTTTTTGGCAATAAAATCTATCACATCCAATCTGTCATATTAATCAGTTCTGCTCAACTGAACCAGCTAGATTTTCTGGATAAAAAATTTAGCCTTTGCCTCTATTGTACCCTGATGTGACTTCTACTGCGCTTTTTTTCTTTTTTCAGATGGCAATAATTTTTCAATTGCATCTTGGTAAAATACTAAATGACTGATTAGTGTGTTTGTGTAGTCTCTGGCACTCTATAGCAGAAACCAAATGTGGCATCTACTTGTTTTTGTAATTGCCTCACCAATCACAGGATATTGAGGGCTATTGTGAGGAAATTGTATGCGCATAGCCCGAAGCGCTCTTCTCACCCCATCAAAAGCAACGTAAACAAATGCCAGTTCTGAAAGTACCTGCATACATATTCCGCTGAATGGCAGGTTTCTAGAGCCATCTAGGCCGTGGGAGTGATAAAATGTGAAAAGAAAATTCGCTTCTGCTCTCCCCTCAGGACCGAATTCATAAATAAAGCCTGATGCTCGGAGGTGTGGTGCTTTCTTCTGCAATTTCTCGGTAAAATGATGTTGCGAGGGAAAACAAGCTAATTTACAAGGTGATATAAAGGCTGGTTGCATGGAGCAATTATCAGCTTTATGGTGATATTCCAAAGATCCATAAAGCTTCTCCTCTGGTTCATTTCATCACGCTCAGCATGTCCAAGAGGCTCATAAACATAGCTTTAGATCTAAGTGCAGCAGGCTGGCAGGATGGGTAGCGATGCACTGTGCTGCCTCGCTGCTGGACGTAGAATGGCCTTCTGGGGATCGCAGGAGGAGAGAACAGAAAAGGTTTTTTTGATCAAGACCATCTGTCAGTTCTCTCCTAAATGGTTTCATTGAAGTGAACAGTTCTCGGGGAAGCGGATGGGGTTTTACTTGCAGCGGGGAGAATGTGTTGTTGTCTTAATTACTCGCACCTCTCTCCATGCAACTTATAAACTGACTGTTCTACAGCTCTCTTAGCACAGCATCAGTCAGCCGGGTGAGAGCGAAAAGGAAACAGAGGCACAACTGTCTGGGGAACTGTCGTAGGTGTTTCATCCTGTCAAGTCTCTTGGCTTTGTTCTCAGAAAGCCTTTCTATTCACCCCATAAGAAAAGAAAAACAATTCCTATGTGTTTTGGGCCTCTTCATTTCATACTAAAAGTCTAGATGCACTTGAGTGTTTGTAGTGAGATTGTGTGTTGAAGTTAGGCAGCATTGGCTTTTGCACTTTTTACTTCGATTTGTAAATAAAACAACTCGATTAATGGAGAATGTTTTATAAGAAAACACTATTTCTACTTCAAAATTTCATGTTTAATTCAATGTGTTACTTGTGTTCAATGTGTTAGCCATTTCTGAGTGAAAATTGTTTCACCATCAATATATACATTAAATTAAATTAAATTAAATTAAATTAAATATATAGATATACAACAGTTCGTTCTGGTTCTCAAATCTGATTGGTTGAGAACTGTGAGATATTGTACTGGTATCGCTACAGGAACGCACTTTCATAATTTTGTATCACTCCGCTTGTTCTAACCGGGTCTATGTTTTTTTTAATTATTATTCACTGAGCTAATCATAGAGTACGTTAGTTAATATAAGAAGAAACGACTAGCTTCGCGGTCTCTCTCTCATTCAGATGCACATCTGTTGCCTGTTAAATGTTTATGATGTTCAGCCTGGTCTCAATGTTTATATGTGCAAAAACATATTTTTTCCAGTTTGTGTAGATGTTGAAATGTACAGTATGGACAGGATCTAAAAATTTAGTTGTACAGCTACAGTATAGAAAAGTCAAGTATTTCTGAATCCTTTATATCATATTTATATAGTTACATTTTTACTGTTGTATTAGATCCCTTAACCCTGTCCTGAAATAATTTGTATACATTATATTGATAATTTATTTTAAAAATGGCAATAACAATAATAAATATTTATAGATTAAATAAGGATTCATAAACATTGTTCATATGTAAATGGTTATGTTATTTTTTCCACCAATACATAAATATCATACATTTTATTGTCTATGCAAAAAACGTAAATGTGGTAGAACCGCATTTTAGGTAAAATACATATGAATACTCATGACATCATGTTAAAGTGGGATGTTAAAGTGATAGTGCACCAAAAAACATGACAATTCTGTCATAATTTTTTCACCATCTTGTCTTTCCAAACCTGATTACTTTCTCTCTGCTGAACACAAAATAAGACATCACCTGTTTTTGTCTATAGTCAGTTGGGTGTAAAACAACACTGACAACAACTTTTTTATTTGTTTTTGTTTTTCAAAATATCTGCTTTTGTGTTCCATAGAAGAAAGAAAGAAACAACATGATGGTAACATGATGCCAGAATTTGGGGGTGAACTAACCCTTTAAAGCTGAAGTGTGTACGTTTTAAGTGTTAAAATACTAATATAACAATTAATATACAAAATAATATGTTAAAATAATATGCTATCTCAGACTAATATGCAGAGATGACTATAAATAAACAATTCGTAGGTTGATTCCACCAAAAGGGTAAAGTGTCTCTTTGCTGTTAACAAAACATAGCTCTGTTTGTTTGAGCATGCAGACGCAGCAACACTGGCTCAACCAATGGCATGAGTTTGAGGCGGGGCTATCGGATTGCATTACCAGTGGTAAATCTGAGGAATTTTTGGGAAACTATTTTTTTATTATTATTTTATTTATTTACTTTTTTCATTTTTCACATTTGACCAATAATCTTTTCATCACTTCACTGACTCACACATATATTATGAAGCTACACTATATGCTGGATTGGTTTATTGTTGCCTGATATTGCCTGAATGCCTTCTCTATAATTACAGCAAAGTTTTATGTCTTCGAGCGGTTCAGGGTTGCACTCATTGACTTGTTTTTGGGAAAGTCTTGCTCTTGTTATTTACTTCTTTTTGAATCTCTGCCATGAGCCTCTCCCTTTTTCTGTTCTCCTGAAACAATCAGGTGTTTTTGCCTTTACATCCCATGATAAACAACCGAGGTACATGCAGAGCTGTTGATGGAATCATTGTGCGTGGAAGTATTCAGAGTTATAAAAGGACGCACACAATGCAGGGTTATCTCACTGTGGGGAGGGAGCTCATGCTGCTGTGAATGTAATTTTTGTATGAATTACTTCTACTATCATAGACACATCATAGGTTCTACCACACATACATTTACCTACGATTGTCTACACTGAAACATACAGTACTGACATGGACAGCCTCTAAAACATAAATAATTTCTGTATGAATATTGAAATCATGGCATTCATTTTTTAACTCTGTGAAACTTTAGTAATGATATTAATAATTAATGCTATATATATATATATATATATATATA
>NW_015631707.1:431882-456636 GCF_001515625.1 Sinocyclocheilus rhinocerous
TATATACTGTATATCCTTTTTATTTTGTTTTAAATATTTCATTATATTTGATAAATTATAAAGCACTATAGAAAATGGTTCATAATTACTGTCCAGGAATGCTGTAATTTATTTAATTTATTTCTATAAAGTTATCAGAGAGTAATATGGTGGACAAAATTAAGATTAATTAAGATGTTAACTGTTTTTGATGTAATTTTTTTCCTCAAAAGTGTTGAAAAGATAAATAGGTATAATTAGTCAAAATTATTGTAATTTTGATGTTCAATCACAAAACTTTTGTTGGATTTTTTTTCTTCTTTTTTTTAATTGCAAGTCTTGTTAATGCAATTCAAATTTTAAATTAGCATATTTTTACATAATAACGTTATGCATAATTTATCAACTCGCTCTACTCCAAAACTCGACTAACAATAAACAAACTTCAGTTAAATATGTGAACAATATGGCCCTTAAAATGTCTAAACCTTAAGGTGAGGCATCTCTGCGCCCACTGTAAGTTCACAGAGTTTTTCATATCTGCCTTGGAGACAGAGGCTTGGCTTAGAAGATGCATAATTTGGAGACAAACCTGAGAAATACCGGTGTAAAAGAATGCCTCTGGATCATGCGTTATCTTTCTCTGTCTTGTAGATCACAGCAAGTGGCAATTAGAATGCTTTTAACTTCAAAGCACAATGAGGCAATATAGTTTTGCGCTCTGAAAGCAACATTCCCCCAAAAAGGATGTTCATTAAACTGCAATTCTTTCTACTTCACTGTGCTCACCTGCCATTTGCCTGGTAAATGTAAAAAAGTCAAGAAATAAAAGATCAAATAAAAAGCTACACAACATGAATTTCACAATCATCAATGCACCGTGCATTTTTTTTTGTGTTGTTGTTGTTTACCAAACTAAAAAATATAGTCTACATCAAATGATCCACAGAGCTACGAAGGAATTTATCTCGTTTAACTCTAGTTGTCCTAAGCATGTTTATACAAGCGTTATGCAAGCATGGCAAGGCCTATAGACAAATAGCTCAGGTATATTATGCGATTTGAGTGAGTAGGTAAACAGCAGATGGCGAGGGAAGCCTTTTCAGCCCCTCGCACTGTATTTACCTGCCCACCCGAATGACCCGTGTCATGCTGCACTCTTCATGCAGGCATAAGCAATTGTTAACCATTTGTATCTGTTTTTTCACCGTTCCAGCTGAGCGCAAGGCCAGCCGAGTCATCCGCGGCGCGTAGGAAAATTAGCTTGTTTATCAGCATTCTGTTTTCTTTTCCACCTCTCCCTCCCTCTGACATTTTAAATGTACACCATCCATGACTGATTCGCTCACAATCAAAATGAGTTCGACCTCAATCACAAATGAAGGTATCGCGCCTCTGTAATCTCCATATTTTTGCAATTACACATATAATGAGTTGCATCGAGCTTGATGGGGACAATGGCCGTTTATGTGCTCGTCTTAAATGAAGAAGGTTACCTTGAGCATCAGTCATCTGTCCTGTTGATGGAACATTTCGTCCAGAGAAGTATGACGTGTTGTTATTAAACATTGAGGCCTGCTGCACGTTGCACCTGTACTTTAGATGTGATTTACATAGGTGAATCCAAGGTGATTCGTTATGGGTTTTTTCCCATTTTGGTCGTTCTCAGCAATTTTTTTATTTTTTTATTTTTTTATTTCAACTTGTGAGCAAACAAACCCCCATCCTGGGCATCTTATGTGCTTCGTCGTAGACTTTAAACAGCAACTCCTGAAGACCTTGAGAGGGCAAAAAATCTTTAGACATTCATTACTGCACTGAGGAAGTGTAGAACATTGATGGAAAGTAATGAAAACTAATACTCTTTCTATTCACTGTGCTATCTACAGATGTGCTTTATATCCCATTACTGCTTTAGAAGTGGCCACAGCTCTATAGCATGTTGAGCAAAGCATAATCCATTGGGAAATTACCCATCCGAAGTGCAATACTGTTACAGAAATGAAATTACAGAGGCACTTGTGAGCGAGAGCGTGCATGCGTGTGCTGAGGGGCATGGAGGATATATGTACTCTATTTGATGTGTTCCACAAGGAGAATTCGAATGCGGCCCGGAGAGATGCTCATTTAAAATGTGTCCAACATGCAATGATTGATTGTCTTGTGCAATCACCATATTTGTGCGAGAGCGACAGCTGTCACACGTCTGAAGACATTCTGTACGTATATATTGAAAGGGACAGCACTAAAATCAGCAATATTACTTCATATAAGAATAACTTTAAACAATCATTATTATAATTGTTAGCATTTATGAATGGTAAAAGTTGGTAACACTTTACTTGAATCCTTTATATACAATGCATTTTAAAAGTATTTTATAATATATATAGAAGTAATTAAAGGAATAGTTCACCAAAAAATGAAAATTATATTACAAAAATGAAGATGTACTCACTCTCAAGTCAGAAAGAAACTCATCTACATCTTGGATGGCCTGAGGTTGAGTACATTTTCATTTTTGGGTGAACTACTCCTTTAATTGACCCTTCACAGTGAGTTTGATTGACAGGCGATCTGACCAATCATAACGCCGAATCTGCCATTTTTGTCCGACAAACAAACCAGACAGGAGAGTAGATGGACTTTGGTGGACTTGAACTTGAAAAATAGTGTGTATTGACATCTTTCTGCGGCTGAAACAAGATACATTCTGATGTTCATTCATGTTTATTTTGCGCTGTAACTAGTAAAAAGGAAGGGATGATCGGTTCACGTGCCGCTTGACCTGAGGTGCTACAGTGATCTGTCACGAGACATTAAAGAGCCACAAATGTATTGTTTGAATTTCTTACAAAATGACAAAATTTGAAAGCTGAGACCTGTTTCATACCAAAAGGAACCTGCACTGTTTTGTCTGTTGGTGCATTGTCAGTTTCCTCTTTGCTCCCTGATGTATTTATACCGCATGAGAACATGATGCGTGAGAGCGCCATGGCTTGTCGGACGTAGCAACAGTAACGAAGGGGGGCGGGACTTTGCAAAGGGTCAATTATGTCTTGTAATGTACCTTATAATGCGTTGTATGATGTCATGAATAACTGTAACCACATTGTAAATAAATTATAATAAACAGAAATACTAAATAATACTAACACATGATGAACAACCAATTTCTGATGTAACAAGTAATGTGCAAATATTATGATGGATTTTAACTTCACAAAAAAATGAATTTTTCAAAACCTTGAAATATATAACACAATTCAGCTTTAAATAACTCTCACACACACAAACACACACTGTCATTTTAGCAAAAAAAAAAAAAAAACATTTCACCTGTGAACTGAGGTACAGTTCCATTTAATACAATTTTATGGACAATGCTTATATTTCAGTTCCACAGTCCCACAGCATCTATATAATAAATGAAGCTTGTACGAGGTGCTGCAGTAGTGTATGAAACAGAACATACAGTATCCAATCTATTGTGAGAATGTGTGCTGCCTCTGCACATTACTGTGCACTTTGAACCTTCAGCTGTGTTGGCAACCTTTTTTTTAATACCAGTAGGTTTTGCAACATGAATGCAGGATGAAAGAACACACTTTTTAAAAATAATTTCAGATATAAGTATATGCAGTCCCTTCAACAAAAAATGTAATTCCCCCTCACCTACAAGCACACTGACAGATGGTTATCCAGGAAGTCAATAATATATGATTATAGGTGATCAGATTGTTGTGTAGAAAATAAAAGAATTTTCAAAACCTTTAAATATATTGTTGGTTAAATATGATATAGCCAGGTCATTCTGGTGATTATGGATTACAAATTGTACATTGTACGAATGTAACAAAGCAGCTGATTTTCTCTCATATGATGTTTACAATGTGGAACCTCCTTTATCAAAGGTTATTGCTGTTTTTATCAGTAATGCCCCAGAGTAATATGATTTTTGGAGTAATATCATAGCCGTAAATCCAGCCCATCAGCCATGAGGTTGGAGGTCTGACCTCCTCAGTGTCCTACTTGTTAAACTATCAGATAATATAGTGTTAGCAAAATAAGCATGAATAACTTGAGTTCTTACCCATTGCTTGTTGTTGAGTATGGTAAATGTAATAATAATGAGGAGCAGTTGGTGGCAATTTGAGTGGAAATAAGAGTCCTTACAGAGAGGTTCAAGGGAGCGAGAAAGAGTAAGAATGAATTACTTTTTAATAACACATGTTCTTCATTTACCTAGACTTCACACAAATGTTTGTGATTGCACAAGTGATTTAATGTGAAGGTATGTAAAGTTTTTAAAGGAATAGTTCACCCAAAAATGAAAATTTGCTGAAAATGTACTCACCCTCATGCCATCCGAGATGTAGGTGAGTTTGTTTCTTCATCAAAACAGATTTTCTCCAAATCTGATCCGATGAAGAAACAAACTTGTCTACATCTTGGATGGCTTGAAGGTGAGTACATTTTTCTTTTCTTTTTTTTTTCAAATTTTCATTTTTGGGTGAACTTTTCCATTATTTGTTTAATGTGTCTGTAGTTCTGGGAAAGTGTGTGCAACCAGGTATTTAAACTTTGATTTTTTTTTTGTTTCTGGCAGGTTAACAAGGATTTATTTATTTATTTTCTGCTCCGGTAAAAGCTAGAAAAGGTCAAACACAACAAAAAAAAGCAAACATTTCAAGAATTGCATTATAAATAGTGCAGAACATTTTGCCAGGCTTCAGCTAAAGACCTGCTTTTTTACTGTTGTGCCCTAAAGTAAGACCTTCATGCTGTAACGCTTTAATTCAGCCAAAATCGCTTAATAAAAGTTTATGTTTGGCTTTGGGTGGTTAAGTCCATGCAGCCACAGAAAGGATTATATTTCCACCAACTGTGTGTATTTAAAACCATACATTTTCTTTGTCTCTCTTCAAAGTCTTTTGCATTTTTATCACTATTTTCCCTGTGTTGTTGACTGCTAAATTTACATTGTAAAACTACTGTAGCTTTTAGTTTAATAAGTAGCGATATAACTTGGCATTGTCATTAGTGCAAAGTTCAAGTCTTTGATTTTTTTATATAATTAAATATTTGTAACTAATATGTATTCAAATTTTTAGTGTTAGTACCTGATGAAATTTAATGCTGTCACCCTAATCTAGATTCATTAATTCAAAAAGACTTTTAAATTATAAATTGTCTAATTAAATTATAAACTATATTATCTGATTATATTATCAGTTCTGTGTTTTAGAAATGTATAAATATCTTCCTATTAAATAACCTCTTAAAGAAGTAGCTTCCCCAACACTGCCAATATTATCATGTAATATTTGTATTTATTTATTTATTTATTTATTTATTTATAAGCTATTTTAGTGCATGTTATGTATAGAATTTAAATTTGATGTCTGTGATTTTTAGTTTTTTGTGTGTGTACTGATGAGTACCATAGTGTTACTCACCCTCATGCCATCCGAGATGTAGGTGAGTTTGTTTCTTCATCAAAACAGATTTTCTCCAAATCTGATCCGATGAAGAAACAAACTTGTCTACATCTTGGATGGCTTGAAGGTGAGTACATTTTTCTTTTCTTTTTTTTTTCAAATTTTCATTTTTGGGTGAACTTTTCCATTATTTGTTTAATGTGTCTGTAGTTCTGGGAAAGTGTGTGCAACCAGGTATTTAAACTTTGATTTTTTTTTTGTTTCTGGCAGGTTAACAAGGATTTATTTATTTATTTTCTGCTCCGGTAAAAGCTAGAAAAGGTCAAACACAACAAAAAAAAGCAAACATTTCAAGAATTGCATTATAAATAGTGCAGAACATTTTGCCAGGCTTCAGCTAAAGACCTGCTTTTTTACTGTTGTGCCCTAAAGTAAGACCTTCATGCTGTAACGCTTTAATTCAGCCAAAATCGCTTAATAAAAGTTTATGTTTGGCTTTGGGTGGTTAAGTCCATGCAGCCACAGAAAGGATTATATTTCCACCAACTGTGTGTATTTAAAACCATACATTTTCTTTGTCTCTCTTCAAAGTCTTTTGCATTTTTATCACTATTTTCCCTGTGTTGTTGACTGCTAAATTTACATTGTAAAACTACTGTAGCTTTTAGTTTAATAAGTAGCGATATAACTTGGCATTGTCATTAGTGCAAAGTTCAAGTCTTTGATTTTTTTATATAATTAAATATTTGTAACTAATATGTATTCAAATTTTTAGTGTTAGTACCTGATGAAATTTAATGCTGTCACCCTAATCTAGATTCATTAATTCAAAAAGACTTTTAAATTATAAATTGTCTAATTAAATTATAAACTATATTATCTGATTATATTATCAGTTCTGTGTTTTAGAAATGTATAAATATCTTCCTATTAAATAACCTCTTAAAGAAGTAGCTTCCCCAACACTGCCAATATTATCATGTAATATTTGTATTTATTTATTTATTTATTTATTTATTTATAAGCTATTTTAGTGCATGTTATGTATAGAATTTAAATTTGATGTCTGTGATTTTTAGTTTTTTGTGTGTGTACTGATGAGTACCATAGTGTCTCAATTATGTAGAACTGAATGCAAATTAATTATGTAATCATAAATTTAGGTCAAATTCTTGTTGTGAGATTTAATGAGGGATCATACTGAATAGATCAGTATGAATAGATCATAGAGCAGAGAGCTTGCTAAATATTCATTGGTTTTGCACTCCTGAGGCATGGATCACATTGCAATATAAGCCCAAAACAGAGATAAATATTTATTTAATTTCATTACTTTATGAATGACTCTTGCCTAGCACACCGATTCATCACCAGTTTGATCTTGGTGATAAAAGGTTGAACGCAATACTTCATACGGTGACAAATAGTTGACTGTTATCACTCAGACATATCACTCAAAGCACATACATCTCTCATCACAGAAAATGCCATAATTAATATATTGTTCTTTCAGTGAGGCATCTGAACATTAAATCAGAACAAGAAGAGGAGAAAGGGCATAGGGTGCCTTTTTTAAGCTGTAAAAGGGTTGTGGTAATGTTTTTATTTTCTGTACGTACTTTGACAGATGTCCAGATTTTAAATGTAATGTATACATATTTTAACAATACTGCAGCAGCATATGTTGTTGTTAGCACATTCCTTTGCAATGTTTTATAAACATCGTTACCACATCTAGCCTGGTACATATATCATAAAAATGTGTTCAAATCAAAGTGCAATATCAAATATCAAAAATCAAATCAATAACATATGATTCTGATATAATTATTTTAAATCTGAATAACTAGCATAATGCCAGCACCAAAAAAAACAAAACCTTACCTGTAAGTAACTTGCATCTAAATGTTATGACATTACTTTTTAGAAGTTATTGAAATCATTTGTTGTGAGTTAAAAGTGTTTTATCTCACAAAACCTGGAAGAGATTTGCATTTGAGTCTGTTTGTAATTTATTTATTTTTAATATACATTTTTAAGACTAAATAATAATCAACTAGAATATGTTTTCACTGTTTTCGAAACATTCCGTTTTTTTAAACATTTCATTTAAATGTCCAAATTGTTATTTTGATACCTAAATAAACGCTCAAGAAATGTTGGCTTGCTATCAATTTGTTGTTAAAAAAATAGGTTAAAGAAAATGATTTTTTTTTTTTTTTTACACATTTATTGTTTAGGTGTGATATCTAGAATGTTATACTGCAAGGGTACCTAACTGCAACCAAAATGAACACATTAAAATGTTTTATAAAAAGTCTTTGTACTTGTTGGGACAGAGTGTAATGTATGATAAATGTATGATAAAACAATACCCCAGGCTCACTAGTATTAATGATATGCAGTGAACTCGTTATTAAAGTTCCAAAACAGTGCCAGGAGTAACACAGATGGAGTCAATTAAGCAACGAGCACTCATACACGTACACGTTTCATCTTTGGGCTTTTATCTCTTGTATGTTACTCCGTGGCTGTAATTAGCTGTACACTTCTACTTGCAACATTATGTCCAGTGATAATAACTATTATTTTCATGTGTGATTTCAAATAATTTACCACTTACTAGTTGAATCAATTTTGCACGTATCATGTCCTTAGGTATTGTGTTTAATAATGAAGACATGTGCATCGTGTTAACTGCTTCACACTAATTTGCTTCTCTCGCTTCTGGTGTTTGCAGGGAGCTGATGCCGTCTACTCTGGAGGGCCAGATCACAATGGAGAAGACGCCCAGCTACTTCGTGACAAACAGCGCTCCGAAGCGAATCCACTCGATGGCGAGAGACATTAAACTAATCATAGTCGTCCGCAATCCAGTGACCAGAGCCATTTCGGACTATACTCAGACGCTCTCCAAGAGGCCTGAGATTCCCACTTTCGAAGTGCTGGCCTTCAAGAACCGAACGCTGGGCCTGATCGACGCGTCGTGGAGCGCCCTGCGAATAGGGATCTATGCGCTTCACCTAGAGAGCTGGATGCAGTATTTCCCGCTCTCGCAGATGCACTTTGTCAGCGGAGAGAGGCTTATCGTTGATCCAGCCGGCGAGATGGCAAAGGTGCAGGATTTCCTGGGACTCAAGCGTATTGTTACTGACAAACATTTCTATTTTAATAAAACCAAGGGATTCCCTTGCTTGAAGAAGCCAGAGGACAGCAGTACCCCACGGTGCCTTGGCAAGTCCAAGGGCAGAACTCACCCCAAAATAGACCCCGATGTCATTCGCAGACTGCACAAATTCTACAAGCCCTTTAACATGATGTTCTACCAAATGACAGGGCAAAACTTTCAGTGGGAACTGGAGGTGGATGGCAACTCGCCTGGCTCTCGGGACTAAACCGCTGCTGCTCTCTGCACCACCAGCCTTCTCATAGCTGAACGCCCCTTTCATCCCTCATCGTTCTCTCGGTCTGTGCTTCAACACGCCAATCGATCGTTGCTGTCTTTGCGAAAGTGTGTATACCCATAGCAAGAGTGCTAATCTGCTCTGTCAACCCCCAATACCAATGGTGTTTATGATGGCAAATGTCATTGTACATATTATCCCGAATATAAATATATTTATATTTGTCAAAAGAGGATTTTATTCATTTTGTTCAGAAAAAGTTGCTATATGAATCATGTCTTCTATGATGATGCATGCGATGAGTTAAGTGTCCTTACCCACCGTCACCCTGAGGGTTTTATTTTTGAATCTATCTCTCTATTTCTCGCACACCAGCAGTGAGTGCAGTACAATAACCGAGGTTATTTATGGATTCTGAAGACTAGAAACAACTACAGTCAAATGCAGATCTTATCGATACAGTAATCCTCTAAAATGAGAAAGCTTCAGTTATTTCTGCCCAATTTTATGCATACAGTTTTGTTTTGTGGCTAATAAAAATTCAGATAGTTGGGTCCAAAAGCTTACACTTCTATATGCATTTTTTTTTTTTATTATATCATATATTTAATATTATAGTATGCAATATATTATCAGAATGACAGTTGTACTACATATATTTAACATTTTTCAAATCTTAAAGCATTTATTTTCAAGCAACAGGCTTTTGGACCTCACCTCTTTAATAAATTAGCTTGAAGAAATGCACTACATGCAGTACTTTTTTTAATTCTTCACTTTGATTAAATGTGCACTTACACTACTGTTCAAAAGTTTGGGTCGATAAGATTTTTTAATGTTTTAGAAATAAGTCTCTTATTTTCACAGAGGCTGCATTTATTTGTAAAAACAGTAATATCGTGAAATATTATTATAGTTTAAAATAACTCTCAAAATATATTTGAGTATATTTTAAAAGGTAATTTATTCCTTTAATGACAAAGCAAAATTTTCAGCATCATTACTCCAGTTTGCAGTGTCACATGATCCTTCAGAAATCATTCTAATATGCTGAGTTGATGCTCAATAAACATTTCTTATTATTATCAAGGTTAAAAGTTGAGCTGCTTAATATTTGTGTATAAACCATAATACAATTTTTTCAGGATTCTTTGATCAATAAAAAAAAAGCATTTATTTGAAATATAAACCTTTTGTGAATTTATAAAAGTATTTACTGTTGCATTTAATCAATTTAATGCATATTGTTGAACAAAAGTATTAGTATTAAAAAGCATTAACTTCTTGAGGGGGGGGGATCTCATTGACCCCATACTTTTGAATGGTTGTGTACTATACATGGTAATAAAACAGACTTTTAGACATCTACCAACCTACTACCATGGTTTTCTTTGAGGTATCTTGGACTATTAATATGGTAATCATTCATTACCATGGTATATACATTACAGTATCAAGGTTACATACAGTATGTATAACTTCACAGTACCGGAACTGCAGAATTATTTTCATTGTGCGAGTGTGGATTCAAGGAATGTCAGGTCTAAATGATATGTGATATGGTATGTGAGTGATTTAGCAGTATCTAGTATTTGTTAGATAATTTCTGACACTGTGCAACATCGTTAATCACAACCTCAAGAGTGATTCCATCTCTTATGTGAGTTGATCACAGCCAGTAAAACTGTCATTATCACACTCAAAGCTTATTTCAGAAAAATCCAAAGTGTTGCACATATGCTCCATTCCTGGGTTTAACCCTCCACATTTTTTTTTAAAGCAGTCGCTAGCATAGTGATACAGCAACATGATAATGAGTGTTGCAGCAATGCTGACAGAGGGAGCAGCAGGGAGTTACCAAACATCTGCTGTAACAAAGTCCTCTGTACTTATAGTCAAAATGGGATATTATAAATTAGATGCCTGTGAAAATCATAAAGGAAGTGAGATTTTTCAATGTGCAACTCACCTGATGGATACATTTCAGGTTCATGTTAAAGAACCAATGGAAATGATATTTCTGGGATTGCTGCATTGATCTTGATGCTAAATGCTTTATTTTTTTTACCAAAAAAGCCATGTTGATTTCATAAATACACTCTGTTAGCTGAGAATATAGTGGATTTTGTTATATCCTGAGCATATATTGTGCACTTGATTCGGAGCGCCAAATGTTTTTTTCAGTATTAATCTGGCAATGTGTAAGTCTTTTAAATATTATGCAAAGCACAGCTGCATGACCTATTCATGCCTAAAACTACTCTATAATACCACTTATTTATTTGGCAATTTAAGTCTGTGTTGTGCTATCTGATAATTTAAACCACATGACTCCAAGTCTCAGCTGAAAAGAGCGTTACTTGAATAGCAAGCAGTGATTAAATGAAACAGCCCATTGGATAATTTTAAGAAAACATTAATTATATTTGTGCTATGGCATTTAAAGTAAACCCTCAGGATGCAAAACTGAGATAAATCAAATCTCACTAGCCTCGCATTTAGAATTTATTTTTTTTCTGTCGTTAATTGATTACAAACATTCAGGCCAGAATGAACTTAAGTCACTTTCCAAGTTTACGTATTCCACAGTATTCTTTGTAAAAACAGAAATGTGGTTTACATGAATCTGGCTTGTTTGATAAGAAATTAACAGGGTGTCATTGCCCATTCAACATTGCTTTCACATTTACATGGTTTTCGAATTCCCCCTCCATCCAGTCTGTCTGCTGTGTCTCTGAGCTATTTAACAACTTCGACAATCAATGCAGCCAATAAATCAATAAACACAGTCTTAATACACATCCCTCGCCGTGTACCGGCCCTCCCTCCGCACACCTCTCTGGCCGTGCGGCGCTTGTTGTATGTTCTCAGTGCTGAGCTGGTGTGTTTTTCGCCCGGGGGGAATAACAGACCTGAGAGATAGTTACACAGAGCAATTGGTTCAATCAGAGTAAGCGCTGTGCTGCCCTTTTATATCCCCCTGACTGAACACTGAAGCCTGAACCACAATATCCCAGGTCACCCGTTCTGCTTTGAGCCTCAGCTGTGTAGCTATCTCCCTGGTGCTTTGCTGAAAAGCTCTGATTTCAACTTTCTCTCTTCCATGTAACACATCTCCATTCTTCCCTCGACAATGGATCTGTGGAGTAAGAGAGGTGGGAACCGACTGGCTGCAATTTCTTTCTCTTTCATTCTTTTTTTTTTTTTTATTAAGATTTGCACAAACCAAGCAGCGCTAATGTCAAATTATGGTTTCCCGGACACTGTGTCCTAACCAGGCATGATGCGATAAACTGCTAAAGGTTTCTGCTCGCTTTCTCACAACAAGAGACATTTTGTAGGCGTTATGAGTTCTACTTTTTGTAGTGTCATGCTGAGTAACCCCGCCCACAATGACATTTCATTGGTCCAAATTCCTGCTCCTCAAAACTGTACATTGAGTGCTGCAAGAATGAGTCCTAAAACCTGGAAACAAGTTAGCATTTTTCACTTACAGTTCCATTGTTTGTTTTTTCGGGGAACATGTTTTTTAAATGAAAACTGAAAGAGTCTGAGGCTTAATGGTGGTAGCACTGGAATCATGTGACTGTGGTGTAGCCTAGTTCATTTATAGTTATGTTATTTCCGTGAAACAATCTGAAAACTGTTTTTAACTGGTCTTCCAGCCTGGTCATAGCTGGTTTAGCAGGCTGGTTTTAGAGGAGTTTTGACAACTTCTTTAGCTGGTCAGGCTGGGAGACCAGCTGACTAACCAGCTAAAACCAGCTGAATATCAGCTAAGTCAGGTCGGGAGACCATATAGCTTGACCAGCTAAAACCAGCTATGTCCAGCTTAAACTAGCTAAGGCCAGCCAACCAGCATAGGCTGGTATTAATTTTTATTATAATTTTTTTTTTTTTCAGCATGGTTAATTTTGATGATTGTGTTTATATTTTGTAATTAACACATCATGAAGAACAAAACATGTAAGAATCATAAACCTTTGTTGGTCACAGAGCTTATTTTCTGCAATAATCCAAAAGCCAATGGAAAAATCATACTGGGTTTTTGCTGAGGGATCCAGGGTGGTGCTGACTTCCAGGCTGACCTATAAAAAAATACATAATTCCTGCAGCACTCTTTTAAACATCAACAAATTATGACTGGGTAATTGTGTCGCAACATACAGCAATTTAGCTTTTTGCTGGAAATCTGCTGGTTGGGACATGGTATAAACCTTTGCTTTAGTTGCATAAGGATAATTACTCACCAGAATGAGACTACAATCAACACACTGTGAAGAAAATAAAAATGAAGATTTGAGTATTTGGTGTGAAAATACTCAAGGTTTGAATAAGCTGCGGCAGTGATTAGTTTCTTGCAGATATTTTGGAATGTACAGCTTCATGAATATTCGATGTATTTGCACACTGATCTAGAAAAAAAATCTGCTATGATGTAAATATCAGAAGTGTATAATGTACATATGCAGCCAGAATTCTTTTTCAAATGGAAAATAAAAGTGGAACGAGAGCCACTGAGGTCTCAGCCTCCTGTGTGTGTGTGTGTGTGTGTGTGTGTGTGTGTGTGAAAGAGCTGATGTGCTGCTGTTATGTACTGGCAATGCTTTTGCTGACTCAGTGAGCAAAAAGATAGAAACAAGAGCTTTGAAGGCTCAGAAATGCAGTGAGTAATGAAACCAGAACCTCTGAGAGTCCAGGGGGAAAAGAAGAGGCAAAACTTGAAAGGAATTAAATTCCGATTACGTTACAGTCTTTCATTTCTGCGCTCCGACAAGAGACGTTTCTTTAGTGTCCTTTGCGATTTTAAAAGAGGGATAATACAAATCCTACCCTCTTTTGACACTGTTATTCCAGAGCTCAACCTGAGGTTTTACATTTAAATCAGTCTCTGATGTCAAACGTACAGCAGGAGAGCTTCAGTGCAGGAGTCAAATATCCACTGTGTGAACAAAAACACTAGGTACACTTCTCATAACATGAGTCACTAGTATACATTTGCATTGCTTTCATTTATTTGTTGTTTTTATTACACTGTATATGTTTTATTATATATGTTACATTACATATGTACTGTATATATGTTTTTTTATGTTTTCACATTAGATTTAATATAGACTTAAAAGAATGCTAATGTGCTCTGCATGGTTGCTTAATGGCAAAAATCAATAGAGCGCCCCAAGTCCAATGATATTTTGGTCTATAGATATGATTTGGATTAGGACTTTCACTTATTTTATAGCCCTTTAAGTGAAAATAATAAATCAAGAGCACACCTTTTCAACAAGCTGCGTGATTTTAGGTATTAGCACTGTGACTTAATTTCCGATAAGGGAGCATAGTGGGCATCAGTTCATTGTGGGATTTTTCAGGGAGCAAACTTTCCAATGCACTGGATGGATTTTGCGATTGAGACAGCCCTTAAAATTACAGACGTCCTGATCAGTGCCCTGACTACAAGTTGTGTCTTTTTTTGTTGGAAAGGTGAGGAAATTTGAAAAAAAAATTGCATAGAACACTCTCTAAAACTCACTATCAGCGTAATTTAAATAAGCAATCAAGTTAATTCACATCAATGGATGGCAGTGCTGTCTCTAACAGTAAGTCATGAAGAACAGTGATGCTAAGGGGTTCGGGGGAAAAAAATATACACAAATAATAAGCAAATAAAAATAATTTAACAATAAATTGCACTTTCTTTTATCCTAAACCCAGACATCTTTCCAAAAAGACTCTGTAAGGATTAAACTTTAGAAAATGTCCAGTCCTAATTTTAGCCTTTGATTTGAACTGGTTCTTCTGCTCAACTCCTCAGGTACGCAGGGCCTGTTTTCAGAGAAATACCTCTTTGATACACCCTACCAGAGATCTGTTGCATGAAAGACATGCAAAGCTGTCCTCCAATTGCCTGTCCCTATATATGGGGGATTTATGGCGTGTGGTTCTGAGACGGACTGATCTCTGCTAGACTACAGGCGGAGTCATTCACTCCTATCAGAACCACTGCAGTTGGCCTGTTATCACAAGCTGAAAAAATAATTTATTGTGGCAGGTAAAGCATGGACAATCAACTGGGTAATTTGCGGTTGGTGGCATTTACATTGCAGTGTAATAACATGATGAGCATTAAAATCCTTATCTGGTTTATCACATAGAAGAGCTCTTAACAAAACCGTAAACATGACTTTGGAGACCCTTTCACAATATGTATATAGGCTGGCTATATATATATATATATATTTTTTTTTTTTTTTTTTGTGAAAATGAGGAACTCAGCTTCACTGGATGTGGATCTACAACTATATATATTTGCCATAAGTTATGGCCAAAATACAAATCTATAATCCATACTTCCTCCAGTGAAAAAGTCCATCTCCTGTTGTCCTCTCAAGTCAAAATTTACCAGCATATTAGTTTAGAAGTTTTTTGGACTGTTTTTGCTTGTAAATGGTGATTGATCTGTGCATATTTCTCCCCTGATTCAGATGTTTTTATCAGCTGTTTGATCTCTCAATCTGACGGCACCCATTCACTGCAGAGGATCCATTGACGAGCAAGTGATGTAATGCTAAGTTTCTCCAAATCTGTTTCAATGAAAAAACAAACTCATCTACATCTTGGATGGCCTATAGGTGAGTAAATTGTCAGCAACTTTTCATTTTTTGATGAACTATTCCTTTAGAAATTAAGGAGTTTATTTGTATAGAATATTATAAATATATCATACTGTTATGGACACATCCTTTTGTTAATTTTTGTGCATTGTTTTACTCTACACATCGGTATGGCTGAGAAAAGACAACAGGTTGTAGTTAAAGCACAGTCTATAGGTTTGTGCTGGGTTACAATGCATCGGTTTACCCCAAGGCCATCAAGACAGTGATGTCTAAAAATGCATCATCCCACTAATCAATACCTCCAAACTGTTCCTGACTGTGGAGGTGTCTAGTTTCTCTATCCATCATTATTGGTAATAGTCTCATTAATAGAGTGTTGATTCATTTTCTGCCGAGTGGATATTAACCTTTTGCCAGTAAACATTCATTATGTTTGTGAGAGGTGTGTTCTATTAGAGTGTGATGCTAGAATACCAAATGACGTTTGGGAGGATATTGCACTACAGCCTCTAGAAACTTACACACAACTTCCCCTGTTAAAGACCTTCATTTTGCAGCACAGTTCAGCAATACAGCAGAAATTGATTCAGTTGCTTTTGCCCCTGGAACATTTTGTATCAACTTATTTAAAAGTGCAAATTGTGCAGAAAAGTGCAATTATATGTGACAAATTAAGCTACATAGAAATATAGTACTGTGGCTAGAAGCACACAAGGCCCAGACAAATTGAGATAAGCTGTTCATGCAGAAGACACCATTTCAAATCTGTCTTGTCATCTGTCTACTTCACTATTGAAAAAAAAAAAACTCCTTAAACAAACACACACACGTTGGCTCCTCCGCCTTGTTAACGCATTTCCGGCTTTGTATATATGTGTTTCAGCCCGTGCTTGGGGGGTCGGTCGTCGTGTTCCCTGTAGATGCTCATGTTCCTTGTTCCCAGCTCCTGGTTTCCTGTGTTTTGTTAGTCTTTTCATTTGTAAATAAACTCAGATTTCACGTGGATCCACCTCATCTCACCTTTGCTCAGCTCCTCGCATTACACACACACACACACACACACACACTATATATATATATATATATATATATATATATAGTGTAACAATCCAATATGTATTATTATTTTTAATATATAATGCAATACTATATGTTTTATTACGTATTTATTATTATTATTATTATTATTATTATTGAAAACTGAATGTAAATACAGGACCTTTACTGCACGCATTTTCTTTCCCATATTGTTAGAAATGTTTAAGTTCCTGTTAAAATGTATTTATTTCTCTTTTTTTTTTTTTTTTTACAATCACAAGGACACATTTCTCGAAACTTTTTTCAAAACTCTTCACACGGTGAACACAACAGCAGTCTATGTGGGCTAAACTGTGGGTCATTTATCATTGCAAGTGTTAGTCTTTCAGTCGCATGTAATGTAAACATGGACAAATACAGAACATATACTGAAGTGAATTCTGAACAGCAGAGAGTGTCATTCTTTTTTGTAAAGACATTTTACAAAATAAATTATTTTACAATGCAACTTGTTAGTGTTTTTTTTAGCTCATTGTCTTTTGAGTGACAAATTTTGTTTGTTGGGTGAAAACCTGAAAAAGTGTTATGGAAGAATGAGTTGATTTGAGACATGAATTGTTTTAGTTTTAGTGCATTTGTGAAATTACCTGCTGTGTCAAGCTAAAAGTTGCTTAGGAGAACTGAAGAGTTTTGAAAATGTGACCTTAGTATTCAGAAATGTGTCCTCCTTTTGATTGTTAAAAAAAGACCTGTAATTAGCCTGTACAAAATTCATGTTATTTTATTTTTATTATTTTTTTTAATGAGTACTATAATGTTATTATACATTAAGCATAAAGAGAAGTAATCATTGAATGAAGTAGTTATTTCTGTTTTCTTGGTGCACAAAAAGTATTCTCGTAGCTTCATAAAATTCCGGTTGAACCACTGATGTCACATGGACTATTTTAACGATGTCCTTACTACCTTTCTGTGCCTTGAATGTGGTAGTTCCCTTGCTGTCTATGCAGGGTCAGAAAACTCTCAGATTTAATCAAAAAATATCTTAATTTGTGTTCCGAAGATGAACGGAGGTCTTACGGGTTTGGAACGACATGGGGGTGAGTAATTAATGACAGAATTTTCATTTTTGGGTGAACTATCCCTTGACAGGTTTTCCCATGCCTCAGGAAATTACTCATATATTATGTGTTTGTTTGTTTGTTTGTTTTGTTATTTATAGTACTTAAAATTCTGTTTTTCATTTGCTGTGGATTATAATAGTTGTAAGAGTATAACTAGCAGAAATACATATGCTGTGTGTTATTTTTACTATGTTATGTTAAATGTTATGTTATGTAAATTTATGTTGTTAAGTTGATATGTTATATAAAGTTGTAACCGCATGTTGTAGTATGTAAAGCTTTGTTCTGTAAAGCTGTTGATATGTTATGGTACAGTATTTACAGTTGCTGTGGTATGTGAAGTTATGTTCTTTAAAGTTGTTAAGATATGTAAAGTTGTTATGTTGTTGTGTTATGTGATGTTTTGTTCTGTAAGGTTGTTATGGTATGTAAAGTTATGTTGTTATGTAATGTAAAGTTAAAGTTATGTTCTTTAAAGTTATGTTCTTTGAAATGGTTTGCATAGCTTTGCGAATTATAAGACCTGTTTATTTTACATCTATAATGTAAAGTGTCTGCATGAACCAAATTTTAAACCATGTGAACCAAGGTAGAGAAATCCACACATCACTGATTCTGTTCACATCTGTACAGTTCGAGAAGTGAACTCTCAGAAGAGTCTGATACAGGAGTGTCCAGTCATGGTAGAAGTATATTTATGCAAATATGTTCCACCTCAGGAGCAGAGACTTTCCCATCCTGATTAAATAGGCAAGAAATCCACAGCAGCCATAATTCCTCCAAACACGGCACAGGTCTTTGCCAGTGGGCTGTGCATCTCTGTTGTATCTTGCCCTGGCAACATATAAATGATGCAAGACAAAGAGACGCCAGATCTGATTGGTATGTGTGCCTGCACCCAAAGGAGGAATTTTAATAAGTTGTTGAATAGAGATTTACATGCTCTAGTATAACACAGTCTCTGTTTTCTTTCAGTTCGTTTGAGATGTTAGATGAGTGGAAACTTTCATTCTTATGAATACACTTAATCTGAAGGGTTCTCAATTTTGGTTTGAGCTATTTTTTTTTCTTTTCATATTTTGCAAAAACTGAACAGTATATTGCTTCATACTTTTTTTATCCTGCAGATCTCATCTTGAATGTCCTTGAGTCTCTAAAGACATTTAATGAGGTGGTATATTGATTTTGTCTGTGTGGAAGCATGAACACAAAGGTGCAATGATAAAAAGCTCATGGACCTTAGCTACAGAGTTTGGTTAGTTGCTGCCAGAGATTTCTTCCAATATAACTATTTTAACAATTTAACAATTCTCTGCTTTACATTCAAGCTGTAAGATTGTACCCTATTACGGTAATGAACCTCTGTGGGATTATTTCCTAGCCAAGACGAACTGTTATTAGTCTGAGATATGTTGATGTATGCAACAAATAGATCTGTAGGGTTATAAGGATTTGTCATAGTACAAATTGTTTTGAAAAACATAAGACTGAAAACGAGCATAATTGCACTCACTGAATTGAGTAGAACCCAAACAATTAGACATGCCAAACTAACTCTAACTATTAGCTAGCAAAAACACACTTTAACGTTTTGAAAATAATATTTGGTAAAACCACAGAGGACAAAGATACATCTTAACTAAAGAACATACAGTATAATCTTCATTCACATTAGCGCCTATAGCACATCTGCCACTCTTCAGCACAGTCTGAAAACATAATAAACTCTTCTACTGTAAATCCAACTGCAACTAAGCATTTAACACTGGCAAGGGTAAGGACCAACACAACACAAAATAACAGTAAATGTTGAACATTTACTGTGCGTTCACACCGCCGCCGTTGAGAGCGTCAAAAACCGCTCTGGCTGCCCTGCCAACAACGCTGTAGAAAGATTTGTGGACGCTCTGACTCTCTGACGTAGATCGAATGCTTATCTTGTATTTAAAGGGGTCGCAAAGCAAACACGCTTGTTGATCTTGTGCAGACTGACCACAAGGAGGGTAATGTTAAGTTAACCTCATTAAATATTGTTGTGGACGAAGCATTAAAAGATCCTTTACCTCATAATGTATAAAGCACTAATACCACACTGTAAAAATACTCTGATACAAGTAAAAGTCCTGCATTGAAAATGTTACTTAAGTAAGTATAATCAGGTATAAACATTACTTAATGTAAGTATAATCAGGAAAATTGATTTAAAGGTTTAAAAGTGAACTGGGACTATTATACTATTATTTATTATATCATTAGATTATTATTCCTATAACGTTTTTATAGTATTTGTGAAAGTAATGTTTTTTTTGTTGTTGTTGTTTGTTTGTTTCAGAGCAACACATTACTGCTATTCTCTCAATTACTATAATGTTTCAGATTCACACCCACCTCAGGATGGGAGTTTGCAGCTGTTGTCAGGATGTGTCTAAGTCTGTTTGCTTTAAACAAACAGATGTCTCTCAAAAGGAATATGAGATGCATTCACTTGAAGAAAAAAAAAGAGTCTAGCAAAAGAATTGCTGTCTGTGTTTCGAGACTGCTATGTTATATTTATGAATTCAGAGAATTCCTACATCACATATGGATGGTTTGGAACAGGGCTTATCACTTAATTGCATGGAAAACAGTCAGCAGAGGAAATCACTAGATATCGTGGGTTTGACATGCAGAAACAGAAATCCCTAAAATCCATCCGAATGTCTTCTATTGAAAACAAGAGTCACAGGCATCAAAATGTGTACTCAGATTCTGAAGTTTCAAAAATCCTTGAGCAAACCTTAGGGGTGCATAAAAGTTTTATGACCACATAGTAACAGAAAAATAGCAATAATAACACACTCTCTCTGTCTCTTTCTCTCTTTGTGTGTGATTTTCCAGAGACTCATAGCAACATTAATCACTGGGCTGAGGTTGAGCAGAACACACAATGCGTTCAGCAAGGTGGCGTTCTGTCCCCAATTATAATGTAAATACACTGCTTGCAGTAATAAAGTCATTGATCAGATTTTAGGGGAAAATCCACTAATGCTGAGCAAAATTAGGATTTTAAGGGATACAAGATTTGGAGATTTTGAGAAAATTAGCTTTACATTTAGCATTACATCACTTGCTCAGCAATGAATCCTCTGCAGTGAATGGGTGCCGTCAGAATGAGAGTCCAAACAGCCGATAAAAACATTACAGTGATCCACAAGTAAGCATCATCTTAATGATGTATTTATTACAGACACACATCTTTTCACTTCACAAGATGTTAATTAATGGACTAGACGGTCATGTGGATTACTTGTTGATTATTGTGATGTTTTTATCAGCTGTTTGGACTCTCATTCTGAGGGCACCCATTCACTGCAGAGGATCCGTTGGTGAGCAAGTGATCTAATGCTACATTTCTACAAATCTGTTTTCATGAAGAAACTCATCAAGATCTTGGATGGCCTGAGGGTGAGTACATTTTCAACAAATTTGTATTTTCTGGGTGAACTTTTCCTTTGAGAATTTGTTTACTTTTAATTCATAAGTGTGTGAATTAGAAATTATTCGAGTCCTGCAGAATGCTGAATTGGAAAATTATTTGCAATCATAGGAAGAGGAATTGGTTAAATTGCAAAGAAATTCTCTCTTGACAGAGAGAAAGCATACTAATATGTAGCATACATTTTTTCTCAAATAAACATGTTCAATATTGTTAAAATAATACAGCCATATAAGCCATTCACAAAATAACCACATTCTTTTTAAATTAAAAATTAGAGTAATAGAGCAAAAATTTGAATCCAAGTGCTTTTTCCATGATGGTCTCTAAAAAAATTCATTTATGAAATATTGAGTTAGCTGGCAATAAAGTTGCCCATATTTTCAGAGCCACTACAGTACCTATACTTTGATAAAGTTGTAGCCTCTTTCTCAAGTGTTGCAGACGGATTTAAGTGTTCAATGTCTATTGATGGACAATGAGCTATTTCAGTTTGACCGAGTCTTTAATCAAACTAAAAACAACTGCAGTTTTTATTGCACTTAGAATGGCTTCTGTTTGCCTTCAGATCAAGAATAAAAAAGAGAAAACAACCTTTGTCGAGATCTTTAGAAAATAACTTTTGTAGGAAAAATTAAGTTGTGATGACTACAAAATAATATATGACAAAAAATATTAATAATAACAACACATGGCCTCTTAGGGCTTCTGTGTATGTCTTTTCGAACACTGATCGTTAACATTATCTAATATTTCTGGAAATGAATGAAATGTAAACACTTCAAAAACTACACTTACAGCAGCTTTTTAAATTTTACGTTAAAATTCCATTTTATTTCTACTTTTCATTCAAATGCGCAACCCTTGCTCGGAGGCTGTAAAGACCTTGTTGTGTGCTTAAACAATATTTGCTGTTTCAATGAAATGTGCAGAGCCGGTAGAAGAGAGAGGGTGTATTGCACATTAACGGCTTTTGAGTTGTATTTTCACTTCAGTGGTTACAGTGGTAATTACACAGTAAAACATACACAGTACAATGTACTAGGTAAAAATAATCATACATTTATATAAAACTGCACATTAATCAATGACAGCAGTGAAAGTAGCATTGCAGCGTGGATAGATTTTTACAGTTTCCTTGCAAAATAATGTCACACCTGGGCTGTTAAAAGGGACAACGACTGTGTAGAGTGTCTATTAAGAGCTGTACTCTGTGGTCCAAACATTGATTTTAGACCACAAGGTTCTGTGTATTGCCTGGAAATGTCAACTTACTCCCTATACTGCTAGGAACAAAATGTCATATGGAGCCAAACTTGCCTGCAATTGTTCCAACAATATTGGATTTAATCCTCAAACGTGACCATCAGCATCAGATCTGAGCTCTTTGGTACAAGTGAAGAAGCTTGTGTTAGGTGCAAACTCTTGAAAGCCTGCAAAGAAGAAATAAATCAAAATGGCCCAACATTGTTCATGACTTCATGTTATCTGATACTATTTTTTCAAATACTACAACTAACTAGATATGTGTTTGTCAGACTTTGATGTAAAAATCATTTTAAAAGCTTGGTGGTTACCAGGGTGTTCTGGGTGGTTGCTAGGATATTGTTACCCAAGGTGTTCTGGGTGGTTGCTAGGGCATTATTAGGCCATTGCCATGGTGTTCTGGGTAGTTGCTAATGTGTTTCTGTGCATTTTCTAGCTGTCCTGGGTGGTTTCCAAGGCATTAAGGCATTAGTAGGTGATTACTAGGGTGTTTTTAGGCGGTTGCTATGGATATTGTTAACCAAGGTGTTCTGACCAATTGCTAGGATGTTGCTAGGCATTTGCTAGGTGTTCTGTGTGGTTATTGCTAGGCTGTTCTTGGAGGTTGTTTAGGGTTTATTAGGTGGTTACCAGGGTTTTCTGGGTGGTTGCTAGGATGTTGTTAACCAAGGTGTTCTGGTTGGTTGCTAGGGTGTTATGGGTAGTTTCTAGGGTGCTTATAGGCATTTGCTAAGTGTTCTGGGTGTTTTCTAGAGTGTTTTGGGTGGTTGCTAGGATATTGTTAGTCAAGATGTTCTGACTCATTGCTAGGGTGTTTCTAAGCATTTGCTCTGTGTTCTGGATGGATTCTAGAGTGTTGCTAGTTTGTTAAAGGGGTCATATGATGCGATTTCAAGTTTTCCTTTCTCTTTGGAGTGTTACAAGCTCTTGGTGCATAAAGAAGATCGCTAGGGCAGTAGTTTTCCATCATGGTCCTGGGGACCCACTGCTCTACACATTTGTATGTCTCCCTTATTTAACACACCTGATTCAGATCACCAGCTCATTGGGTGAGAGCTCCATGAACTCAGGTGATTATGTCAGATAAAGTAGACATACAGAGCGTGCAGAGCAGTGGGTCCCCAGGACCAGGATTGAAAACCACTGGGCTAGGGTATAAGAGGATCCAGACATACAGACAGACAGACAGACAGACGCTCCGCTATAATAGGTGAGGCTAGCTGGGATTTTAAGCAGACCTAATTAAAAGCAGTCTGATACACCCAGTTTCCAGTCATTTCATTGCTGAATAAACATCATTACATGAGATGTCAGAACGGATCAATATGCTGAGAGGCTGAAGAGCTCCAGCCCCCACCACACCTCCAAACTTCAGCACCTCCCTCACACGCTCCTCCACACATATGAGACAGATAAGGTCAAGATTTTTCATATCAGCACCCCTCCCTCAGGATAAACTAGAGCAGGTGGATGGGAAGAGGGGATGTGTCTGCTCTGAGAGGCAGACCCTACCAAAAAGGCATCATTAAATTCCTTCTTACTGGTTTCTGTGCATTATTCATATCGGGCCGCTAAAATATAAATGGAGCTGTGTTGCTGAAGCTCTCAAAGACTGAAGCCCCATAAACTCTTCTGCAGTGAGTCCGTCATGTTTGGTCAGGTTTTCTAAAGAGCCAGGAGTACGAATCCTCATGGAGGGCTGTGTTGGAAGTTCTTGTTGGTCCAGAAGTCATCAATTTTGAATAGAGACCAAAGAGAGCTGCAAGGAAAGCTTCACTGGCTAGTTACTCATTTAGTCACCCATTTCAAAATATGGATCATAAAAAGCTCTCACAAACATTCTTCAGCATTAGAGATGCATATGAGTCAAAGTGGGTGAGAGAGAGTCAGAACAGGAAGAATATTGAGCGGAGACGGCTGGATATGTTGACAGGTGGAGACAGGCTTTCCCGTAGGAATGAAATGATTGAATCATGCACATATTAAATCATCTCTTCATACTGCACTGAGTAACTGAAAGGTTTTTCACTCCCATCAATTGTTATGTTAAATACAGACCGTAAGAAAAGTGTAGTTGTTGTTTTTTTTTCATTTCTCATTCATGTTTATATGTATCATAATCTTGAGAAAACAGAACAGCAAAAAAAAAAATTTATGTATCAAGGAAAATATTTAGTTAATAGTGAAGTGACATGTGGCCAAGTATGGTGACCCATACTCGGAATTAGTGCTCTGCATTTATCCCATCCAAAGTGCACACACACACGGAGCAGTGGGCAGCCATTTTTTGCTGCGGCGCCCGGGGAGCAGCTGGGGGTTCGGTGCCTTGCTCAGGGGCACCTCAGTCGTGCTATTGAAGGTGGGAGAGAAACCTTTGGGTTACGAGTCCGACTCTCTAACCATTAGGCCA
>NW_015631707.1:456830-457413 GCF_001515625.1 Sinocyclocheilus rhinocerous
CAGATTCCAGATTTTCAAATAGTTGTATCTCGGCCAAATATTGTCCTATCCTAACAAACCATACATCAATGGAAAGCATGGAAAGCTAGATGATGTAGAAATCTCAATTTCGAAAAATTGACCCTTATGTCTGCTTTTGTGGTCCAGGTGGTCCAGGGTGTAGGGTTGTGGCGGTGAGGACATTTTTACCACCGGTTAATTGACATGTGACAACACCGGTAATACCGGTATCACTGGGGGGTGGGGTTTGTTGGGGTTTTCCCTCTTTTCCTCGCTTTCCTTCTCTTTTAAATAGGGCTGTCATCGTTAACGCGTTAACGCATGCGATTAATTTTACAATCCTTAACGCATTAAAATAATTTAACGCAATTAACGCAAAATTACTGAAGCACAATATCTATTCTAACCCTTTAACCCACTTTTGCTACTCTGCTTGCGATCATTTTAAGCCGCTAACCTCCGGGAAAGTTTTCAGTCCAATGATCCAGTAAGCTAATGCATTCAAACAATCCGTCCAAAACAGCGCTAATATAAAGGAAACCAGGCTGATTACATCAGAGATTGCAGAGAGAACAGAGACTCG
>NW_015631707.1:460358-474259 GCF_001515625.1 Sinocyclocheilus rhinocerous
TTGGCTGCGGCGGGGAGCAGTTGGGGGTTCGGTGCCTTGCTCAGGGGCACCTCAGTCGTGCTATTGAAGGTGGGAGAGAAACCTTTGGGTTACGAGTCCGACTCTCTAACCATTAGGCCACAACTTCCCCAACTTAGGATTGATCTGTTAAATATATATATATATGACCTTGGACCACAAAACCAGTCTTAAGTCGCTGGGGTATATTTGTAGCAATAGCCAAAAATGTCTGCTTTTGTGGTCCAGGGTCACATGTGTGTAGGGTTGTGGCGGTGAGGACATTTTTACCACCGGTTAATTGACATGTGACAACACCGGTAATACCGGTATCACTGGGGGGTGGGGTTTGTTGGGGTTTTCCCTCTTTTCCTCGCTTTCCTTCTCTTTTAAATAGGGCTGTCATCGTTAACGCGTTAACGCATGCGATTAATTTTACAATCCTTAACGCATTAAAATAATTTAACGCAATTAACGCAAAATTACTGAAGCACAATATCTATTCTAACCCTTTAACCCACTTTTGCTACTCTGCTTGCGATCATTTTAAGCCGCTAACCTCCGGGAAAGTTTTCAGTCCAATGATCCAGTAAGCTAATGCATTCAAACAATTCGTCCAAAACAGCGCTAACATAAAGGAAACTAGGCTGATTACATCAGAGATTGCAGAGAGAACAGAGACTCGCATTGCGTTTTCAGTTAATTATTCATGCCAGTGTGTTTCGCTTTTAAACACGAGCTCTGTCATATTCTGTGATTGTCTCTGAAGAGCACGAGCCCTCACATGTCACGCGCTTGTGTGAAGTACAGACTGAATGGATTGTCAACACATCCCACCGCTGTATGGCCAGATGAGACGCATTACCCTTCAATCTTTTGGTTTACTTTGCTGGATATAGCAAATGATGACAAAATAAACATTTGAAACAAGATAAGTGGTCTATGCTTAATTTCATGGAGTGTGCGATTAATCGCGATTAATCACAGAAAAAAGGATGCGATTAATCAGATTAAAAATTGTAATCGACTGACAGCCCTACTTTTAAATAAATACATATATATATATATGCGGTGGGCAAGTGACGTAACTGGGGTTGCGGCTTAACGGCACACCGACTATCGCAGCAAGCCTAATGCCCATCTTTTATCTTGTGATCCGCTTTGTCTAAATCCAAGTGAACATGAAATGGTTTGAAATGATGATCTGCGAGTGAGGTGTTTTTTAGTAAGCACTCAGCTCAGTTAATCTGAAGCTGCACCATGCTTGCAGCCTTCATGACATCTGGGCGGTTTACTGAGAATCTGATGACTAATGATCTGAAATAAGGGTAGCCTACTATTAATACTAATAGCTGAACAACAGCTATAGGAACAAATAAAAGAAAAAAATATATATATACTTTTTTTTTTTACTGTATTATGTGCATTTCACTTCCCCATCTCTCACATTAAAAAAAGTTTACACTGTCAGCATTTTTAATATGTTAACTTTGATGTATCTGTGTTATGCAGAGTCCATTAATGCATTTAAACTTGTGCTTATTACAATCTTAGTTGCACAATAAACAGCTCTATCTTCTGTTGATTCAGTAAAAGCATCTCTCAAGCTTTCATATTTGAAGTACAAAACCAGGAATCCAACTTTTAAACAGCATGTTGTCATTTTCTCAAAAGGCATAACGTGAAACGCTGACTGCTAAATGCAAATGGTTCTGAGTCTAATCAGAGAAACACGGCTTCTGCAGTACTCACGCATGGATGACTTGTCAGCATGCTCTGAAGACAACACTGAATCTTTAACAAAATTATGTTTATGCTTCTTCAGATGCAAGCAGGGATTTTGTACCATGTTGTTTTGTTTCATGAGGTCAATGGGTTTCTTTATACAATATTTAATTCAATCACAATCAAATTAATGCCATTAAAGTGCCCCTATTGTGCTATTTTAACTATGCAATGTAAAAAAAAAAAAAAACACTTACATTTCCTCATAATACACATTGCAGCATCACCTCTTTTCTCACAGTTTCTGAAATGGTTCATTCAAGCATTCACTTTCTCTAAACCTCTCCTTTCCGAGAGCCTACTCTGCTCTGATTGGTCAGATGCCCAGTCTTTTGTGGTCTACTAACAGTGCATGTAAAAAACTAAACAACCATTACCATATCTGATGGGGTATATGTCAAAATGTCACCTGACCAAACCGGAAAACAGGTGTCATCGCATCCACTTGTTGGAGAAAGTGTTAACTGCAGTATGAACTGACGACAATATCTAAGGACCCTTAAGGTAATCAGATAACCTATCTAGTTGTTATTATTGCATTTTATTCTATTTTATTATCAGAATGTTAGTAAGAAGAAGAAAAATAAAAAGCTTTCAGATATCAATCTGCATATGTCATGGACATCGGTTATGATCATCTTTGGTAGCTCCTTTCAAGGCATCTTGAGTTAAATAGCTCTATATTTAATAAAGCACATATAAAAGACCTGAACTGGAAGTGATACAACCTCCTGTTTTACATAATACAGAAGTTTGTTGAGCGTAACCCCATTTCAGCTCCCGAGGCTTCCTTAGCACTTGTTTACACATTGATATAAACAGTAACAATGGTGTCGGTTTTACCATATCAATTCAAGCCCGAATCGGACAATGATACATTGGAAAAAATAGCTGATCAATCTGAACCACCGTAGCAAACATGTCTTGAGCAGGACATGTTTCTGTCGTAAGCTGTTTTTAAGTTTGTCGTACATTGTAGATGAGATGTCATAAGTGTGTCATAAATTATTCTCCAACAGTGGTAACAAGTATATGTCAATCAACAGACCAATGTGTACAATTCTAATGTATTGGTGTGCTTGTGCACCTGGGGGAACTGTACCAGAATGCCAAGCAAAGCTGAAAACCTTGGAAAACAGAATTTAGACATTGCGGCAACACAAACCAAACTCTTCTACAACAGGCCTCATCTGCAACTAATGTGTTTGAGGATGGGTCGAAGTACACAATGTTCACAGGCAGCCAGTGCAGAACATAGGTGGGCATCGTGCAAATTTGTTACAAGCCTATGTAGGAACGAAGACTGGAATTACTAACGACTTGTCTCAGTCAGTTCAGAACCGGCTCTTTCATTTAGGACATAGGCCTTCAACCCTGCTCCTGGGGACCCACTGTCCTGCAGAGTTCAGCTCCAACCCTAATTAAACACACCTGAACCAGCTAATCAAGGTCTTCAGGATCACTTGAAAAGTCACAGGCCAGGTATGCTTATTAACTTTTCAGGGCAGTGGGTCCCCAGGAGCAGGGTTGAAGACCTATGCTTTAGGAGATAATAACTCCTTCCACTGTTATCCTCTCATATCAAAATCTCCCAACATATTTGTTTAGAATTGTTTTAGACTATCTTCGCTTGTGAACTGTGCTTGATCTGTGCATATTTCTCTCCTGATTCAGATGGGAAGACTTTTTCAAGTCCATTTATCCTGCACTTTGATCTTCGAAACTTTGCAGACCTTTTACTCTCACAAACTGCTATTTTATTCACTAAAGCAAAGGTGATATCAGAAAAAGCATAATAGGTACACTATAAGTTGGTTAATATTGCATACATTTACAATTAGAGGTTATTACACCGAAAGGACTTTGATTTGACTGAGCATACTAATTTAATCTAGGTCAATTGTGCGAGACCTCATACATTTTAAACATGCCTCCAGAATGAAGAATAGGGTGAATACTTTTACGTCAGATGTAATATGAATAGACTAGAAATATATCTCACTTACGGTTACTGATATTTGGGTGGATATCATATTTATAAATTTAAGTTTAATATATATTCCATATGGCACTAAAAATTCGAATAAAATTGCTGCTCATAAGAAATGGTTGATGCAAGACAATTTCATATCCTCAGTATATGTTTTAGCCAGCAATCTAAAGCCAGTGTTTCAAAGGCCATGTAGGAATGACTTGCTAAAATTATTTAAATGATGGTTAACTTCTCAAATTTGTTTGCCTTGAAAATATTAAATTGAACTGCAAAACACCCAGGAGCTACTAGAATTAAATAATTTTGAAAATTACTTGAACAATCCTAATTTTATGAAAGCTTTTCCAAAATGGATCGGTCAAACTGAATATCATATTCGTCTACATAATAAACAGCATTAGTTTACTCTCTCACTATTATAAGTGTAGTGATGTTGTCAAAACGTCACCATCATTAATTAGGTGGCCAATGAGCGACTGCCCGGTTAGGGTATATAAGTTGGTTAGTTCTGCCTCTTGGAGTGCGTCATGGTTGAAAACCCGCCCCTTCCCTCCTGTTATGGCCTTCCATGTGTGTTGTTAGACTGCTGAGATATACTGGGTGCGTGCGTTGTTTGCTCTCAGGTAAGTAATGACGTATGGGAAGCTGGGGGAAATTGTGTTCAGCTTAATATGAGTTTTTGTGTTTCAGTGCGGTGTGCCTTCACGGCCGGTATTTCGGGGTGGCGTAGTCGCTACACTGGGCCACTTGCTACAAGTGGCGTAGTCGGCAGGATTTATCCACAGAATATTCGGCGGGGGCGTGAAATTCTGTATTGTTTTTGTAAGATTGTGCGTGTATTCTCTTTTTCCTTTTTTTTTCTTCTTTAGGCCTAAAGCAGCAGCGTGTGCCCTGGAGACTGCAGTTTTTCGATTTGGCTCCTTTTAATGGGCGGATCTAGTGTCCCTTGTTTTCCGCACAGCTCAGTGAGCGAGCACTGCTCTTGTGCTGTGATCCGGTATGCTCTCTCTCTCCGGTTAGTCTCTAAATGCTAGGTTGCACGTAAACTCTTATGAAACTATTATTTATGTTGACATATCATATTTACTTACACCCACCAATTTCCTGCATGAGAATGGAGATTCTATTAAAGCCTTCTATTACATATGCACAAACATTGTGACTGACATTATTACCGGCCACCAGCATTTTTGGTTGACAGATAGTAGTTTATCAACAAAGAAAATAAAATTAAAGCTAAAAACCCTGGAGACTGCAGTTTTTCGATTTGGCTCCTTTTAATGGTTAATTTTTCGTATTAAAAAAAAAAGAGATTTTTATATTTTTTTAATGGATTGAGAACTGCAGAAACTTAAAGAGCTTGTGTCTCAACTCGGCGCGGACAATGAGAAGTTGCGTCGGGAAAGGGCTTCACGAGAGGGTTAAGCAACAGTCATCGAATGTTATGATAAATGCTGACACGGTACTTCGAGACCGATTCATTTACACACGTAAATGACAGCACATTGAGACGGGAACTTAAACAGCTGGTGCGTCGACAATCAAGTTCCACATTGTTGGATGTGCGAAGTAAAGCCCTTCGATGGGAGCAGGAGGGGATGCCAGGGGGTGCGAGGGCATGAGAATGGAGATTCTATTAAAGCCTTCTATTACATATGCACAAACATTGTGACTGACATTATTACCGGCCACCAGCATTTTTGGTTGACAGATAGTAATTTATCAACAAAGAAAATAAAATTAAAGCTAAAAATAAGAAAGAAAAAAAAAAACAAGAATTTTTAAAAATAAAACTTGGATGTACTTTGTAAATGTTATGGAAAATGCTGACACGGTACTTCGAGACCAATTCGTTGAACACGTAAATGACAGCACATTGAGCGGGAACTTAAACAGCTGGTGCGTCGACAATCAAGTTCCACATTGTTGGATGTGCGAAGTAAAGCCCTTCGATGGGAGCAGGAGGGGATGCCAGGGGGTGCGAGGGCCCGAAGTTTATCCGTCCCTTTAGTACATGGCATTTAGTATGCCGTTCAGGGGATTCGTGGGTGGGGGCTCGTAGTTCGCCCCCGCGGTTTGAATTGGGTGAGTTAAAAGAAATGCTAAGAGCACAGCCAGAGCAAATAAATCCGCTTACGCAAAACTTTGCTCGATGGCAAGGTTCCGATATGCATAGTCGAGTGCCTCACAGTGGTCCTGTGATTTGTGGAAGGTGTCAAAAGCCATGTCATTTTGTGAGAGAGTGTGATGAGGAGCGGGCTCCCCAGCGCACTCCGTATCCCACTGTTGGGGGTCGGCAGACTTCTACTTCTGCGTAATCTGAAAATTAGTGCCAACCGGGCTGTAGAGACCCAGCTTGGTTGAGGATTTTATTGGCTCGGTTTTGGTCCAATGATTCTGTGCCAGATTTCTGCTTGATATTTTCCACGAGCAGTGGAAAATGTAAGGGACGTAGTTGGTTTACCAGGGTTTGTATTTGGCATTAGTTCGATGTACTTTGTAAAATATTGTATAACATATTGTTACTTTAAAGCCTGACTGAGAGTCTACGAGTGTTGATATAGCAGCCTAAAAGCACTGGAGCATTTCACTATTTGTATCACTCCATTTGTTTGTATTTGTGTGTTACAGAGAGACTGTGAGTCTGTTTATTAATGGTGGGGATTTTTCAGTGACTCTTTCTGCAGGTTGCATTGATACATTTGTGAGTGTGTCATTGAATCGTTCACCTAAGAGATTTATTCAAAAACACTAGCTGTGTCTTATCCTGAAGGCTGTGGCCTACACAGGTTGCATTTGTTGGCCGTATACGTCAAGATAAGGATGTCTTAATTTAGAAAAGTAACTATTACAAAACTGACTGTTATTTCTTGTGAAGTGTGAATTATTGTAATTGCTTTCTTACTTTGGAATGTAATGGTTACTTTTCAGAAATGAGGCTAAATGATGTAAAATACATCTCAATGATGAATTTGTTTATTACAAACACGTAGCTTTATATTAATAGATTGGAGTCGTGTGGATTACTTATGGGTTATTGTGATGTTTTTATCAGCTGTTTGGGCTCTCATTCTGACGGCACCCATTCACTACAGAGGATCCATTGGTGAGCAAGCGATGTAATGCTAAAATTCTCCAAATCTGTTCAGATGAAGAAACAAACTCATCTACATCTTGGATGGAATGAGGGTGAGTACATTTTCAGCAAGTTTTCATTTTTATGTGAACTATTCGTTTAAAGGTATGGTCGCAAAAACTGCCTGTTTAGTTCTAAGTGTCAAAGGGAACATGGAAAATGGTCAGGTAAAAATAAATTTGACATGTTTTTGATTCAAGACAACATGACTTTTTCAGAAAAAAATAAAGTGTAATGAATGGACGCTTTAATTGTTAAGCCTACATATAAAGGTGATAGTCTCCATTAAACGGAATGCAAATGACAAGGAGAGGACAATTTATCCTCTAAAAAAAAGATGGGTCATTCACAGTTGGCCTTGAACTGTGATGATTTACTTTTCACCTTTACTGAAGTATTAATGATGATGGTGTGGGAAGATATAGTTAGTGCGGTGTGCTGTGCTGTGCTCATCCATTTGCAGTGTGGACTCTCACCACCCTGTCACTGCACTGTGTGGAGAATGCATGTAATGAATAATATACCAGAGGACGAACAGCGGGGTAATTACAGGATAATGAATGCACCTGCGTTTTGCCCACAGTGTCAGCACTAAAAAAAAAATGAAATAAAAAAAAATCTGGCAGTATGTTGCTGCTCTCCCCAAGCCAAAACACAGAGACTGAAGCCCCTCTAATGGTTCAGCTGAATGAAGCCTCAGATTGTTTATAGAGTCATCTGGATTCAAGTGTCAAATGTCAAAAAAATGTTCGACCCACTTTATGGGTTAAAATGAGAGTGTGCTTCAGTTTCCTAAGAAGACTTAAAATTGGCACACACTGGATTGTATCACATATTTGAATATGACTTCAACCACAAAATGTTTTATTATGTTTTTATGGTAAATATACCAGTTTAATTATATTAAACCATTACAGAGATGCGTGAAGGGATCTGAAAAGATAGGAAAGATTTTCACAGAACAACTTAAATGTCAATCTGTTCCTCATACAAAGTTTCAAAAGCCATGAAACAGTGCACAGGTAAAATGGACTACCTTTATGACACTATGGTATTGCAACAGCACCAACAAAAACAACAAAACATATTACTTCAAGTATTCTGAGAGGCTATAAAAATCAATGTAAAAAGGATAATCCGGACTGAATCTTTCAGAGACAGCATGTGGGTTATTTTCCCCGGTATTTCGGGGTGGCGTAGTCGCTACACTGGGCCACTTGCTACATAGGCATCATTGGTTTTTTCTTGTTCAAGCCTTGCAGGCAAGCCCATTAAGGAGTCCATTTGATTTCTTAACTTCAAGCATGTCCTTCTCCTCACAGGTAGTGTAACATCTCTGTGGTTGATGAGCTCCTTCTCTGAGCTGCAGTGTCTGCTCTTTGCTGGGCTTGCCTTGGGATCAATACATCCTCAATTTATTCTCGTTTAGGTTATGAGGGTGAGTACATTTTCAGCAAGTTTTCATTTTTATGTGAACTATTCGTTTAAAGGTATGGTCGCAAAAACTGCCTGTTTAGTTCTAAGTGTCAAAGGGAACATGGAAAATGGTCAGGTAAAAATAAATTTGACATGTTTTTGATTCAAGACAACATGACTTTTTCAGAAAAAAATAAAGTGTAATGAATGGACGCTTTAATTGTTAAGCCTACATATAAAGGTGATAGTCTCCATTAAACGGAATGCAAATGACAAGGAGAGGACAATTTATCCTCTAAAAAAAAGATGGGTCATTCACAGTTGGCCTTGAACTGTGATGATTTACTTTTCACCTTTACTGAAGTATTAATGATGATGGTGTGGGAAGATATAGTTAGTGCGGTGTGCTGTGCTGTGCTCATCCATTTGCAGTGTGGACTCTCACCACCCTGTCACTGCACTGTGTGGAGAATGCATGTAATGAATAATATACCAGAGGACGAACAGCGGGGTAATTACAGGATAATGAATGCACCTGCGTTTTGCCCACAGTGTCAGCACAAAAAAAAAAAAAAATGCCTGGCAGTATGTTGTTGCTCTCCCCAAGAGTGCTTCTGGTCTGTCAACGGCCAACACACAAAGACTAAAGCCTCTATAATGGTTCAGCTGAATGAAGCCTTAGATTGTTTATAGAGTCATCTGGACTCGAGTGTTAAATGTCAAGAAAATGTTTGACCCACTTTATGGGTTAAAATGAGAGTGTGCTTCAGTTTTTAAAGAAGATGTATAATTGACACACACTGGATTCTATCACATATTTGAATACGGCTTCAACCACAAAATGTTTTATGATGTTTTCTTATGATAAATAATACTAGTTTAATTATATGATACTATTACAGAGATGCAAAGTGTCTTGAGGCAGCGAGTTTTAAATGTGTGAAGGGACAGATTATCATTAAACAACGACTTTAATGTCAGTCTGCTCCTCATGGAAAGCTTCAAAAGCCATGAAATACAGGTAGAATGGACTACCTTTATGATACTTTTATGGTGCTGCAACACCTCACAGCAACAGCGCCAACAAAAACGACAAAACACACTACTTCAAGTATTCTGAGAGGCTATAAAAAATCAATGTAATAAGGATAACCTGGCCTGAATCTTTCAATGACAGCATGTCTAATAGGTTACAGAGTTGTGAGTGTATATGTTATAAGCACACTTGAGCTTTAACTTCCGACAAATGCATGACGATTTCTCTTTGGTAATTAACATTGTTCTGAGATCACAGATTCACAGAAGAGGATTTACCCTGAGCATTACTAAGCTCCAGAGACCAAATTATTAAGAGGAATGGCAGTTTGAACATCACATCTGTCATATTATTCTCCTGCTGAAGATTTGGAAAGAAAAAAAAAAGAGACATTTTGACAAGAACACAATATTATAAACACACATCAACTGACATGTTTCAATGGCATAAATCAGGGAGAAGGCTATAACACCATAAGTTTATGTTCGGTGACAACTGTTGTAAAGAAAAAAAAATACCTCTTTTGGCCTCTTTTTCTTTCTGGTGTGCCAGTATCAATATCATTTTTAGAAGGGCCTGTCCAGAACCCATGTATGAATTATATAATACAGCATATATTATAAATGAAAACTTGTGAAATCATTCAAATGGTATTACTTATGAGGGGATGTGAGATATCACATATCATAAGCTGGAAACTTGAAATGAGAGTGTTCTCTATGGGCATTTTATCATATTTAGTTTCTGCTACATTGTAGTCCTGTAAGTTCCTGTAGCACAAACACTAGAGCACGGTCATAGGTTCAGTTCCCAAGGAATTCATGAACTGACCAAAATGTATACCTTCAATAGACTGTTCCTTTGATTAAACACATCTGCCAAATGCATGTTTTCTTTTTTTTATGTATACTTGTTCAATGTTCATAGTTGTTGGTGGTGTTTTTTTAAATCATTAACTAATTTTAATTACCAAAAATGTTCCCCATTTCTTTCTGACACCCAAGAACATAATTTTCTGTTGACAGCATTCATTCAGCATTCATTCATGCTCAACCATTCAACCGTGCTACCAAAGGTATTGTAAGCATTAAAGGCAGGGTATGTGATTTTTCAAAAACACTTTAGAAAACTGATTCGGGCCGAATCGCATGGGAATTGTATTGTGCATTAATCTATGGGAAAAATAATATTGATATGTTTATTAATAAAAACGAAATAAAATTTGGTCCCAAATTAACTACAGTGGGTATAGAAAAGATACTTTTCTACCCCCAAAGTGTTGTCAATGATTCCATTTAATTATTGTCTTTGTATCTCTTTTTTTGTTTTGAGATGTTGCATATTACATTGAAAATGGCGGCAAGAAGAGGAGTGTTAAATCCTTTTATTCTCAGACAATTAGACAGGTACAAAAATATTTTTCAGCTAAATAAGATGTTAGAAATACTTTTATCCAGATTTTTCTGGTACATCTGGTACGTCAAAGGGTATATGGGCCTATATTGGGCCTATATATAGATTCTGCCTTATTTTGTATGTTGTTGTTTTTTTCAAAATTATTATATAATTTACACTTAAATAATTGTATTAAACAGCAATATTAAATAGTCTTCAGATTTTATAATTTATTTAAATGCTTACAGTCTATATTTATTTATAGGTCATATAAAAGTGTAGGCATGTACTGTATGAATGCAGGGATATGTGTGTATGATTGCATTCCAGTGTGTGATGGGAGGGTGTGTGTGCTTGTGTGTGTGTATTTGTGCTCACCTGTGTGAATATGTATGTATAATCCTTGATATATATATATATACACACTTATAAATATTACTTTGTGATTTAATAATTCACGCATGAAAGGGTTAATGAATTCTGCTTGAGAAACATAAAATTATTCAACAGAAAAAAATAATAATCATTGGGTTTGTATTGCTCATTCATTTCAGAGTCTGCAACTACAAATAATAACTTTGAAAAGAGCATGCTGGCAACATAGCTGTGTGTCTGGAATAAAAGTAACTAATGATACAACAGCAAAGATGTCAGTTCACAGTGGCATGTGTAATAGTTTGTATTAGTTCTAAATGCCTGATTACTTGATGCTAAAAAGAAAGATGGTAAAGAAACAGATGGATTTACTTGTCAAACTATTAGCACTTCCTAAATAAATAAATATACAAACAAACCGCTTATAATAAAAAGCCTTGTTAGATGTTTCAGTGGTTCTAGATGAAGCCCTTGGAGTCTATTTTTTTTTTTTTTTTACTCTATAAATAATATTGTGAAATATCTCCCTGACACTAATGAGCAATGATTTGAGTTTATACAATGCACATTTTTAAATGATGCCATATGGCATTAGCCTTATTGTCTGATTTCCAAGCAACAAATTAGGCAAGCGATGACTTCCATCCAGTTTTTAGATGCTGCTGGAAAACACATGAATGAGAGGAGGAACAAAGATAGATCTGATGGCCACGTATCAGAAAAGAGGATGGGCAGATCTTTTAATTTTGTCAATAAACCAACCTCCATCTAAGTATAATGATGATCAATCATAAGTGATATGTTTCTTTTTGAAATAGCAGAGGATATGATGATATTGGTGACTGATATAATCAGATTTCAAAACCTGAGCTGCATACAGGAGATATGGAGAGCATTTTAAAGCATCATAGGCGCACTCCAGACGCAAAGGTTGTGCCGAAAGCAGGCAAATTAATTATGCTGCCAATTATACAGTAGCATATATCCTTTCAAGGAGAAGACAATCCTTGAAAAAAGATCAATAAAAAGCCTCTGTGCAATGAAAGATGCATTTTTTAAAAATGTTATTGTAATTTTTCATTCATTTATTTGTCAATGATACCTTTAAATAATTAGGAATAACATATTATAACAGTGTTTTCATACCAAAAAAATTGGTGGTCTATGTAGAGTGTTCCAAATTGGTCACTTGTGTGAGGTTCCATGATGGCTAGGATGATATATTAGAAGCAAGTTGTCTGTGTAAGCAGCAGGTTTTCAAATAGAGTTGTATATTAAAAATGAACGTTTTAGTATTTTAGGCAAACACATATACTCTCAGAAAAAAAGTACAAAAGCTGTCACTGGGGCGATACCATTTCAAAAGGTACTAATTTGTAATTTTAGGTACTCATACATTTATGGTACTAATATACACCCATTAGGGTTAAATAAGGTGCAAACGTGTAACTTTTTCAATACACTGTTCCTTGTATTTAAAAGCATCTGCCAAATGCAAACCATTAACTAATTTTAATTACTGAAAATGTTCCCCATTTCTTTCTGACAGGCAGGAACTAAATTTTGTGTCGACAGCATTCATCAAGCTCAACCATTAAACCGTACCAAAGGTATTGTAAGAAAAATGATCAAATAATTTGTGCATTAATCTATGGGAAATGTAATAATGATATGATCATCAATAAAAACCAAACAACATTTGGTCCTAAATTAACTAGCTCTACTGAGTGACAGCTTCATTTAGGCTAAATCTGCAACACCCATAAGGGGTAAATAAGCTACAAACGTGTACCTTTTAAAAAGGTACCACCCCAGTGACAGCTTTTGTACCTTTTTTTCTGAGAGGGCAGGTTAACAGATGCAATCGCAGTTTGTATTTTTAATGCATCACCTGTTTTCACATCTGTGTTGTACAGTGAGAAAATGCATCAAATGTCCCATTGCTCAGATGTCCAGTCACACTGTAACATCTGATAGAGAAAAAACAATGTTGGCACTGTAGTATAGTAAACGAAAACGGTCACATTTTTAGTCATGTGATGCAGTCAGGCGACCGATTCAGCCAAGATGGTGGGCGACATTGTACAGCAGTTGTTTTGGCTGCTCTCTGTTTTGTACTGGTACAGTAAAATGCTCTGAAAGAGTGCGGTCTCTCTCTAGTTTGTCTGTTGGGGGGCTTTGTTCTGACATTCATCTCTTTTTATCATACTTCAGATCTTACCACAGCCACCTTCTCTGTATCCTAGCAACTAGTACACTTCTTTTGGAAGTGAGAATGCCCTGACTTAAGTGTCTAAACTCTTTTTCCATTCCTTTACCTTGAAAAAAGAGAAAACAGTTAACCAATGGCAAAGGTCTTCCATTTTAAAAGTATAAGCTCTAAATTCTGTAAGCATTTAGCACATGTAAGGCTTTCTTTGTTTTGGTTTATTTCTTCAGTTATTTATTTATTTTTCAGTTGGAAAAACTGTAATACTATTCTTGAAGTTTTCAGCATGTAAGATTAAAAATGTTTGATTTAATGTAGACTTAAAGGTCCCATATTGTCAAAACTGAAATTTCCTGGCTGAAGATGATACTTTATTTAACTTTTTCTGATAAGAAGTGTACGCTGCAAACGCAAGTATTTTTGACGATCGTTTCTGTCCAGTCTGCTCGTTTTATCGCGTTTAACCACAGCTGTCGTCGGTTTTTTGTCTGGCAGTGGCAGCAGATATGCGGTCAAATTTCTAATTTTAGGCTGTATTATGTCGATTCTGGCACCCAAC
>NW_015631707.1:474422-480084 GCF_001515625.1 Sinocyclocheilus rhinocerous
ATTCTGGCACCCAACATCACAATAAGATGATATTTTAAGCTCCTTATGTAGCCGAATTTGCGCTGGTTTGAATGGGCCGCCTCCAGTTTCCCCTTTGTTTTGCTGCCTCCAGCTAGCGCTGTGACGTCGGCTGATCCTAGTTACCTGTGGTTGGCCTGGCCGTGCGTCACTCAGAACACAACAGGCCAATCAGAAGAGAGGCTCATGAATATTAATTAGACATGCCAAAATCGACCTGTTCTCAGCAGAGCTCCTGAGAAAGTAGTAAAATATATTGAGATGGTTTTTGGTACTTATACCGCAAATATATATTCTTAAGGACATCAAAACCTAAAATAAAACTCCAGTAAGATGTAAAATATGGGACCTTTAAGGTCTGTTCACTCCACATACAGTGCAACTAAAACAACCTGAAAGAACTTCATTCATCATTCATTGAGCAGATGCTTTTATCTTAAGCAATTTACATTCACATGTACATTTAATAAGGATATCGTAATTAATTGCTCAGCATCCACTCTGAATAAACAATACTCTTACTCGGTTTGGAATACAGTGGGTATAGGAAAGAATCACGCCCCTTTAAAATAATCACATTTTGTTGCTTTGCAGCCTGAAATGAAAATGGACACCGTTTTTGTTTTATCCAGCTGTATTTACTCAGTGCAACTTATAACATCCAAGTTAAAGATTTAACACCAACACGACAGAGAAAAAAAAATAATAATAAAAAATTAGAATCACTGAATTGGAAAAAAGGTTACAGTCTTTAGTCTAGACTTTGCAATATTTGCCCACTCTTCTTTGCAGAACTGCTTAAGTTCAGTTAAATTTAATGTATTTGTATGTATTTTAAAGAACTGGCAGTCAAAATTAAAACTGTTGGATGGTAGATATTTTAAATATTCTTAAATAACAAATATAATTTGAATTACAGTATGTACAATGTTTTATAAATGTATAAATTGCGGTGTACAGCATTTATTATAAGAGGGTAGAATCTGCAGCTCAGTACTTAGTACTCACTACTCATGAGTACTTTTAAATAAGATACTCATTTACGCTTACTCAAGTAGTTTTTTGGACAAGTACTTTTTACTCTACTCACACTACATTTCTTGGGCCTGAAATGAAAATGGACACCGTTTTTGTTTTATCCAGCTGTATTTACTCAGTGCAACTTATAACATCCAAGTTAAAGATTTAACACCAACACGACAGAGAAAAAAAAATAATAATAAAAAATTAGAATCACTGAATTGGAAAAAAGGTTACAGTCTTTAGTCTAGACTTTGCAATATTTGCCCACTCTTCTTTGCAGAACTGCTTAAGTTCAGTTAAATTTAATGTATTTGTATGTATTTTAAAGAACTGGCAGTCAAAATTAAAACTGTTGGATGGTAGATATTTTAAATATTCTTAAATAACAAATATAATTTGAATTACAGTATGTACAATGTTTTATAAATGTATAAATTGCGGTGTACAGCATTTATTATAAGAGGGTAGAATCTGCAGCTCAGTACTTAGTACTCACTACTCATGAGTACTTTTAAATAAGATACTCATTTACGCTTACTCAAGTAGTTTTTTGGACAAGTACTTTTTACTCTACTCACACTACATTTCTTGGAATGTAATGGTAGTTTTTACTTGAGTATATTTTTTCAGTACTCTTTCCACCAATGTTCAGCAAGTATGAAAACAGGAAAACAAAGCCAAAACCTGGATATTTTAGGGAATATAGAAATGCTGGCCAGGACGTGTCCAGGAAATAGGGCACGTATGGAGTGATACTAACAGAACAGCTGGAAAAGGCTCTCAGCCAATCAGATTTTGAGAACCAGAAAGAACTTATATATATATATATATATATATATATATATATATACACACACACACACAGACATATCGATCTTCTAATCATGTTTCACCAATATATTTTAATCAAATACTGTAATGTACGTATAACATTTAGTTAATTTTAGAAAAAATATTTTTTTGCACACAGGTTACTGTTTTTTATTATAAAATTCCACTATGCTGTTAAGATTTATGTGAGAAGCCAGAAAGTGCAATCCAAGAGGAAGACCCAGCAGGGCCTATCGTTTGATAATCTCTGCCTTCTTGTTAGTTGATTGAAGCTTCCTGTGAAATCAGCGTGCTGTGCTGTGCTGAAGAGAGCCATGATGCAGTATCTAAAAGAACTGACCTTGTCTGAGCCAATCACTCACGGGTATTGAGTCAGGTTACAGGTGACAGCTGAGAAATGTTGGGGTGGATTAGGGAGGATAAATCATGGGCTACATTCTCTTCACGCTGACCTTCCGAGAAAGGATGGACTTTTGACTTGCAGTGGAACTTCATCTGAGGCAGAAGAAATGAGACCTTATCTTCATAACATCAAGTGTGTTTCATATAAGTGGACTGTCTGCTACCTTTATAAGGTATCTATTGTTGTGTATTTATGTTAACAAAATAATAACTGCAAGTCAGTTTATTTGAGAGAGAGTGTTTAGGTTTCTATTTGAGAGAGAGTGTGTAAGTTATTACTATTTATCAGGTTCATGGAAGTTAGGATGCTGCAAAGGTAAATAATAAGTGGTAAATAAATGGTTGTTCTTATTTACTGTACATTTGCTTTTATTAACAATATCAGTTAGGTTTAGGGTAGGGTTTAGTGTAGGTGGTAAGTTTTTTTTCTTCCAAATGCAATAAAGCATTTTTAGCACCACTCAACGGACAGTGTGGTATTTAAATATTTAATTTGGGTATCTTATTAATTCTTCCAAAGAATTATGAAAATGTGGCATTGTATATACATACACTAACAATTTCCAGTGAGTGGCACTAAAAGTAAATAGGTTTACTCCAATACAGATGTATCTAGCAACATCTTATTACACTGATTGTTATACGTATTGTAAAAGTTTGGAAATTAAATGAACAGGGCGCTAAGAATAGCATACTATCTAACTACACTAAACGGTATACTTAGCCTAACCGAATCATGATAACCGTGTTATCAAAATCAAACGTGGGATAAAAATGCATTTGCTGAAGTAACCCTGGTGTTTTAGTTTCCTTCTATGATGCTTTGAGCTCTTTTATGAAGTGTCATGACTCATGTACTCATACTTAAGCGCTACACATCACAAGTGCAATGTCGTCAGAAAAGCCATACACTGTAAATAGGTTGCTGTAAATTTTACAGTAACTTACTGGCAGCTGGATGCCAGTAAATTACTGTAAAAATGTTTACAGTATTATTACTGTAATTGCATTTACGGTACAATAATGTCTTTACTGTATTTTATTTACAGTATTATTACCGTATTTTCATTTACAGTATCAGTACTGTAGAGTCTATTTTCATTTAGTTTAATAATTTTTTACCTGTAAAAACAATCCAATTGTAGTACTGCACTTTAAACCATTATTTTTACCCCCCCCTAAAAAAATCACAATAACTCATGAGCTTTAGTTCTGATATTATTTTTAATTGTTGAACATTTTCTTTTTAAAAGTACAAATTACAAATCTTGACCTCTCAGAAGCACTAGCTTAAAAAAAGGTCATCTCCACAGTCTCCTGGGGACTTTGTATCATGGAAAAACATACACATACTGAAAATCACAAATTAGCAAGTACACTACCAGTCAAAAGTTTTTGAACAGTAAGATTTTTTAATTTTTTTAAAGTCTTTTCTGCTCCCCAAGCCTGCTTTTATTTGATCCAAAATACAGCAAAAGCAGTAATATTGTGATATATTTTTACTACTTAAAATAACTGCTTTCTATTTGAATATATGTTAAAATGTAATTGCTCACCAAGCCTGCATTTATTTGATCCAAAATACAGCAAAAGCAGTAATATTGTGATATATTTTTACTACTTAAAATAACTGCTTTCTATTTGAATATATGTTAAAATGTAATTTATTTCTGTGATCAAAGCTAAAATTTCAGCATCATCACTCCAGTCTTCAGTGTCTCATAATCCTTCAGAAATCATTATAATATGCTGATAAACATTGTTTTTTATATTATTATCAATATTTAAAACAGTTGAGTACATTTTTTCAGGATTCTTTGATGAATAGAAAGATCCAAAAATCAGCATTTATCTGAAATAAAAAGCTTTTGTAACATTATACACCATACCATTCAAAAGCTTGGAGTCAGTATAATTTTTTTGGGGGGGGGAAGAAATTATAGAAATTACTACTTTTATTTAGCAAGGATGCTTTAAATTGATCAAAAGTGATGATAAAGACATTTAGAATGTTACAAAAGATTTATATTTCAGATAAATGCTGTTCTTCTGAACTTTCTATTCATCAAAGAAACCTGAAAAAAAATAATGGGTTTGATTCCAGGGGCAGTTCTACAGTGAGTGGATATCCGGGGCTTAGCCCAGAAACATTAATGCATGTATCAGAATACACGGGATACACTTCAAATAAAATAGGCTATGCTGAAAAGTTACATTGGCTAAGTGGCTTAATTTTTTAAAGAGACAAGTATAATTAATTATAATCTGCACTTACAAATTGCATACATAATATGAAATTAATATTTTAATTAATACTATTTAAAGTCATTGAGTCATTTATTCAATCGATTCGTTGAAAACTGCTGATTCATTCAGGAACAAAGTAAGAAACTGTTTTTATGTTTTATGAATGGGTCAGTGAATCACTGACGCAAGGCGTTCAAAAAAGGTAAATTAATTCTGTAATGAAACACTGCTGTGTGAAGAGATGCACAACATGGCTTTGTTTAGAACCGTTTTTTGCGAAATAGAGCAAAAAGACTATTTTCTTCACAATTTAAATCACTTATTATTTTAATATTAGCTATTCTTAATATTAACTTCTTGTTTATTGAATTTTGTTGCCCTGACTCTTAGTAAAGCCTGCCACAGACCAGGCTAAATGCTAACTAATCTGTTCATATAATCGCTCTAAATGTGTGTGTGTGTATCCAAGAAAGTCTGTGCATATAATAGGCCTACTTAATCTATATTTGATGCTATACAGTAACAATAATCTAATTTTGACAGATAGTGAGATCGGTATTATGAATTTATAGGCTACAGTAAGTTAAAGATACCTGAAGCAGCTGCATTTTGCTGTTTAAGTGCTGGTTTAATAGAAATAATTTGAATGCGCATGAAAACTCAATCTTGATGTGCATAAGACACTAATAAAAACATTTGGGGCTTCAGCCCCCTTAGCCCACCCCTAGTGCCCTGTTAGACTCCCAGGGAATGAATAACTTAATAAAATGTGTACTTTAAATAAAATGTAACTTGCTTAGGATAAAAGCATCTGGCAAATGCATAAATGTAAATGCAAAGTAAAACTAAATGTATGTTGTGTTACCTAATTCTGCATTTCTGTAAAATGGACAGCTGGCTGTATGATGATTCTGCCTCTCATAGTCAGGATCCTGTTTTTGCTTGGAGAAATCTCCTGTAACAGTCACAACATCATTTTGTGTTACTGTAGTTTATGATCAGAAAAAAACTGCCGTAGAGTAACAGAATTTACATTTTAATAAAATAAACTTGTTTAACATTGATTTATCAGCAAAACATGATATATTAATATATTGCTAGTTTAAAAAGTCAACCTGTTCTGTGAGTTAGTGGAGAACAG